>NC_037672.1:39688429-39988429 GCF_003255815.1 Theropithecus gelada
CCCAGGATGGAGTGCAGTGGCCGGATCTCAGCTCACTGCAAGCTCCGCCTCCCGGGTTTACGCCATTCTCCTGCCTCAGCCTCCCAAGCAGCTGGGACTACAGGCGCCCGCCACCTCGCCCGGCTAGTTTTTTTGTATTTTTAGTAGAGACGAGGTTTCACTGTGTTAGCCAGGATGGTCTTGATCTCCTGACCTCGTGATCCGCCCGTCTCGGCCTCCCAAAGTGCTGGGATTACAGGCTTGAGCCACCGCGCCTGGCCCTACTTTTCTCTATTTTTTAAAAAACTTTTTTGAGAAAAAAAATTTTTTTTTAAAGACAACTTGTGCTGCCAGTCAAGATGGAGTAACAGGGACCTGATTTACCCTCCCACCTGCAATAACCAAAAGACTGGACAAAATATAAGAACCAACAGCATTCAAGATATTTACACTAGGCAACTGAGGACAGTGATCCCTGAAAGATGGAAACAAATGAGGTGTAACTACAATTATCTCCACTTAAATGTGTAGAGAATATTTTCAGGCCCTAGCACACCGGGAGCCCAAGTGGAGACCAGCAGTGTCTCTGAGTCGAGGACATTCAGCTGCAAGTCCAGGAGAGCCAAGTACAGGATCAAAAAGATGCGCAAAGAGACAATTCTGGAGATGTGCCAAGGGTCCCCTTTAGTATCCAGTTGAGTATTAATTAATGCATATGTGTGAGGAAATTACCCAAGGTCAGGGGAAGAACCACATGAAAGGATTAAACAGATGAGGAAACAGTTGTTGGAGCTCACAAAAGGCCAGAGAGTCCCTATTCCTACCAGCCACAGTAGAAAGCCTCACAATTCACAGAAATGGGTTAGAACACTCTGAGGAATCTTGCCTCATTTGTGGAAAGAAATTATTCAAACAATCTACTTCTATTAATGCACCTCTTTCATAGCCAAGGTGCAGCTCTAAAGCTTATTCACACATGCTGTCATTTAACCAGGTCTTATTTTGTTTTTTATTTAAATGGTTAAGGTTTTCCATTGTTGTGTTTCTTTATTGTGTTGATTATCATGTTCATTATTGTGCTGAGCAGCCCACTGTACCTGAATTTTTTTTTTTTTTTTTTTGAAATGGAGTCTCCCTCTGTCGCCCAGGCTGGAGTGCAGTGGTGCAATCTCGGTTCACTGCAACCTCTGTCTCCCGGGTTCAAGTGATTCTCCTGTCTCAGCCTTCCGAGTTACTGGGATTACAGGCACATGCCACCACCCCAGCTAATTTTTTTTTTTTTTTTTTTTTTTTTTGTATTTTTAGTAGAGCTGGGGTTTTGCCATGTCGACCAGGCTGCTCTCCAACTCCTGACCTCAGGTGAACCACTCGTCTTGGCCTCCCAAAGTGCTGGGTTTACAGGCATGAGCCACTGCACCCAGCCTGTATCTGAAGTATTATTTGTATGAATAATCTGAGGCCTAGGTGAAAAATGTCTTCCTCAAAGAAGATTTGCGTTTGTTTTTACCATGCCCCTTGGGGGCACAGCCAACATAAGACCAACTGGTCCAAGACTTGAGATTCCCAAACCCACAAAGAAAATCTACATGAGGTCTCATTTATGTAGGGTTCAGCCTAGCCCTAAGGTTGCAGCCGTGTGGGCTCCCAGCTTATGATTGTGAAAGTCTGATTAGACTTTGCATCTTCTATAGACCTGGTGCTTTCATTTCTCACCTCCTTACCTCCTTTCTCACCTCATAACAAGTTCCTCTCAATGAAGGTTCCCATTTGCTGGGACCCACAAATTCCCTCAGGGCAAAAGCAGATTCTCTGCCCTCATCACCTTTCTGGTTTTCCTGGTTTAGCTTCAGTTTTGCCTTTCAATTCCTCACCATGTTGTCAGCTTTACAAAGTTTCTCCTTTCTCTCTCTCTCTCTCTCTCTCTCTCTTTGTTTTTTTGTTTTTGGAATCTCACTCTATTGCCCAGGCTGGAGTACAGTGCCATGATCTCAGCTCACTGCAACCTCCACCTCCCGGGTTTAAGAGCTTCTCTTGGCTCAGCCTCCTGAGTAGCTGGGATTACAGGTGTGTGCCACCACACCTGGCTAATTTTTGTATTTTTTATTAGAGATGGGGTTTCACCATGTTGACCAGGCTGGTCTCAAACTCCTGACCTCAAGTGATCCACTTGCCTCAGCCTCCCAAAGTGCTGGGATTACAGGCGTGAGCCACCATGCTTGGTCCAAAGTTTGCTTTTTTCATAGTTTTCTATAATTTGAAAAATTGTTTTCTATGGGATCATTGATCTGAAAAACCTAGCCCACCATTACAGGAAGATACAAATCCACCTACAACCATCCCAAGTCTTTGAGAATAAAATAGAACCAGAAAGGCTGGGTGCAGTGGCGATCTTTCTACTCAGGAGACTGAAGCAGGAGAACCACTTGAACTCAGGAGGTGGAGGCTGCAGTGAGCCTAGATCATGCCACTGCCCTCCAGCCTGGGCAACAGAGCCAGACTCCATCTCAAAAAAAAAAAAAAAAAATGAAGAAACGAACAAACGAGAAGGAAGGAAGGAGGAAAGGAAGGAGGGAAGGAAGGAGGGAGGGAGGGAGGGAAGGAAGGAAGGAGGGAGGGAGGGAAGGAGGGAGGGAGGGAGGGAAGGAAGGAAGGAAGGAAGGAAGGAAGGAAGGAAGGAAGGAAGGAAGGAAGGAAGGAAGGAAGGAAAGAAATAGAACCAGAAAAAGTTCACCAGAGCCTAAGAAGAGCATTTGAGGTGGGGAAGAAAACCTTCCCTCTCCTGGGGGCCCCAGGGCAGGTCCTAGAGAGTGCAGTGTTGTGTGCTGCTGTGCAGAGCAGAGCAGAGCAAACTGAGGGGCCACGAGGTGTGTTCAGGAGGCTGCGTGAAGTTGTGGTGAGGAAGATGAGAGACTCCTAGGAATTTCTGGGTGCAAGAGAATTTTAAATAATGAAGGTTTTAAAGAAGAGCTATTATGTCCTTGAGCTTAGGCCCCCTTAACTCTGAGAGAATAAAGAGTAAAATTTCTGTCCTGGGTGACTGCTTTAAAGGAATATGATTCTGTGATTGTGCCATAGAAATCACTGCTTTATAAACCTTATATGTATTTGTTCGCTACAGGTGATCAAGGGAGAGAAGAGGATAGTATGGACATAGAAGGAGAGAAAAGAAAAGCATTCACAGACAGGCCATGGAAGGCGTTTCTTGTTTCAATAGTATTAAGTACCTATTTCATGTTGGACAGAGAAAAAGTTGAGTGAACTATGTCCTCTGCCCTAAGAAGCTCATTATCCAATAACAGGGGAGAACAATATGTCATTAAATAATTTAAATAAAATCCAGATGTAATTAAGTTTTATTGAGCATCTAGTAAGAGCCAGATGCTTTCTGAGAAAAAAAAAAAGCAGCCCCTAACATCTAGGAACTGGCCTAAAACTTATAGGTAGGCCTGAGTGGGAGCAGAAGCTGGCCGGGAGCTCACAGCTAGGCCAAGTTATTCTCCTGTTGCGTGTAAACAGTTTCACAGAACACTGACACCAGTCAAGTCACTCAGACAAATGAGGAAGTGCAACAAAACAAGACCACTTCATAATTTTGTCTAAGCACAGACAAAAATGAGTTCACTGTGCAACCCCTAAAATACCAATAGCTCTTCTTCCAGCTAATATGAATCTCCAGTGATTCTTCATCTTTAGAATTTTAGCCTTGCTCTAGTCTACTGTCCCTATAAACATTGAGATGCCCAGTCATAGACTTTCCCTGCATTCTGGCAGCATTCAATCCAGAGTGAACCCCTACTTCCTTGGATCCTTCCACAGATCACCCAACTGCAGCCCGAATCCAATAATACAGGTCTTCTGACACCCTCTTACTGAGAAGCCCCACAGATCCCCATGGTGTGTGTTCTCCCTTGCTGCAATGAGTAATAAACCCAATTCGTTCCACTACTGCTGTGCTCCTGGTGGGTTCTGGCTGGAGGGCACTGCCATCTCAAGTACATTATTTAATTTCATCCTCATAATGTGAGCATAAGCCTGAATTTTTAGATGACGATAAGGCACCTAAAGGTTAATTTAATTCAGAATTACAGGCAGAAAGAGACAAAGTTGGGATTTGAACACTAAGCTTTGAAAGTTTCTCAAGTCCGGGCGCGGTGGCCCAAGCCTGTAATCCCAGCACTTTGGGAGGCCGAGACGGGCAGATCACGTGGTCAGGAGATCAAGACCATCCTGGCTAACACGGTGAAACCCCGTCTCTACTAAAAAATACAAAAAACTAGGCCGGGCGCGGTGGCTCAAGCCTGTAATCCCAGCACTTTGGGAGGCCTAGACGGGCGGATCACGAGGTCAGGAGATCCAGACCATCCTGGCTAACACGGTGAAACCCCGTCTCTACTGAAAATACAAAAAACTAGCCGGGTGAGGTGGCGGGCGCCTGTAGTCCCAGCTACTCGGGAGGCTGAGGCAGGAGAATAGCGTGAACCCGGGAGGCGGAGCTTGCAGTGAGCTGAGATCCGGCCACTGCACTCCAGCCTGGGCGACAGAGCGAGACTCCGTCTCAAAAAAAAAAAAAAAAAAAAAGAAAGTTTCTCGCTACCTTGAATGACTGAAGACAGACAGCAAGATAGAGAAGAAAAAAGATGTCCAAGAAGAGACAAAAAGATGATTTTCCTCACCCACTTTAACTGCCACTTTCAAGGAGCAACGTCTCCATCTTGTGAGATTTTATGATACGCTTTTTAAATAATTGAATTTTACAACTGTAGGAGATCGTTCAGACACAACCGAAATTTAAGAGAATACTTAAAAAAATTGTGCTCCATAGGCAAAATAAAATTAAGCCATTACATTAAAAACCATAGCTATGAGGAAAGAAAGGTCTCTTATTGTCATCTGTCTTACTTTTTCTTTTCTGAGAGACAACCCTCCTGCATCCTTCCACTTTACAATAATGTCCTTCTCCAAGATGGCTGAGTACATACATCTCAAGTACGATGGGTGCCTCTGCGTCAAGGAACTTTTAGGTATCTGAAGGTTAGGAATGGGAGACTTTTCACTGAATATCCTTGGGTATTAAAAAAAAAAACTTAGGAGCATGTGAATATATTACTAATTCAAACACAAAATTAATTTTTTTTTATTTTAAAATTTATTTATTTATTTATTTTGAGACAGAATCTCATTCTGTCACCCAGGCTGGAGAGCAGTGGCGCCATCGTGGCTCACTGCAACCCCTGCCTCCCAGGTTCAAGTAATTCTTGTGCCTCAGCCTCCTGAGTAGCTGGGATGACAGGCGCCCCCCACCACACCCGGCTAATTTTTGTATTTTTAGTGGAGATGGGGTTTCACTGTGTTGGTCAGGCTGGTCTCGAACTCCTGACCTCAAGTGATCCACCCACCTCAGCCTTCCAAAGTGCTGGCATTACAGGCGTGAGCCACCATGCCCGGTCAATTTTTATTATTTATTAAATTTTTCAGTCAGAGCAAGATAGCTTGATAATAAATTGACATTTTTAGGTCAAAAATAAAACATGCATGTGTCTCCCTTTTATTATTATTTTTAAACAAGTAGATTCTACAACTAAGTTACTACCAGAACACAATTATCATCTGGTTTTTCATTTATCTGTTGTAATTGACCTAGATTGCTTAAACATAAGACTGTAGCAGCAACAAAGAAATACACAGGCTAGGAAGCGGAGCTCAATTAAGAATAGACAAAGAAGAAAAAGAGAATAGACAAGCAGTCATATGTAGGGTTCAATGGGAAAGGCAAGCAGTTCAAGCTGGAGCAGTGTGAATAGAACCATATGAGCTGAGCAATCCTAAATAATCATGCTATCCAGATTTTTCAAGAAAACCTTTTTTGAGTCACTTGAAAACATATAATTCTACATTTAAAACAAGGTAGGAACCAGGTTCTATGGCTCACGCCTGCAATTCCAGCACTTTGGGAGACCGAAGTGGGCAGATCGCTTGATCTGAGTTCAAGGCCAACCTGGACAACATAGCAAAACCCCATCTCTACCAAAAAAAACAAAAAACAAAAAACAAAAATTAGTTGGGCATGGTGGCGTATGCCTGTAGTCCCAGTTACTTGGGAGGCTGAGTTGGAAGGATCACTTGAGCCTGGTAGGCAGAGGTTGCAGTGAGCTGAGATCATGCCACTGCACTCCAGCCTGGGAGACAGAACCAGACCTTATCTCAAAAAAAAATAAAATAAAAAAATAAAACAGGGTAGCATTGGCATATGGAGTAAATACTGAACTGTGTTGACATGCTCATGCTAAAAAATTATTTGTTGTTTATCTAAAATTCAGATTTAACTGGGTATCCTGTAAATTATCTGGCAACCCTAACTGTACATGCAATAAAAAAAAAATCATAAACAACTTACCAATTTGCCAGCAGATGGCTCCCCAAATCTAGTTTAGAATGAAATAGCGCATCCAAACATAGTGAGAAATCATTATTGTTTCAGGGCTTTTGTTTTGAGTGTTTATTTGATTGGCCTGGTCTGATTGGATTCATTTTTTGCCAGGGGTGGTGGGATGGGGCAGTGATAATTTTTAGTAGTTATATAAAAATATTAAATATCTCGTATCATCATTTCACACGATTCTTCATGATCCTTAACTTTAATGTTAAAATGAAAAGGAAATCACAATTTAATTTTCCATATTTTTTCTTTTATATTTGCTCAAGCATTTAAATACCAAGGCAACATGTATAATTTCAGTATAAGGTGAGTCTGACATTTCGCAAAGGAATTCCATGCCCATTAGATTATGTATGCCAAGCATCAGGTTAGGGATCTTTATAAAAACTATACCTTTGCCTCTTTCATGCAGTCTGATTTGCTAGAATATTTTAGCATTGAGGCATGAGCTTTGTTTTGACTCCAAAGCACACACCCAGCGCTCCCAATGAAATAATTGATTCAGTGGAATTTTTAGATCTGCCACAATTTTACCAACCCTTTGTGAATGCCAGAATACCTCCGAAAACAATTGAGTTTAGACTCCGGTGAAAAAGATAAGAACCATTGTCAAGAAACATATAATAATTAAGTTACATTTTCCACATTTCTATTAATACATAAAGTACAACTAAATTTTGGATTTTTTAAAACTGCTGTCGTATACTATTCATTTTTAGTTTCCCACTGGTTTAACAGAATCCTTCAAAGAATGTGCTGAGAAACCATGATTATTCTATAATAATGGCTTTCCTGCATTGCAAAAGAATTAGGCTAAAATGTTCTCATACAACATGAAGGGCACTATTTTAATGTGGCATTCACAATAAGATGTATATGTCATGCTAGAAATGGTCTCCATCCTCCAATGCTCTGTGCCCCAGAAGGGTGCCCTGAATGGAATGCATCAAAGGGCTCGCTTGCTCTCAGACTGTGGGTTGGAATCAGCCAATTGTAGACATTTCAGCAGATGGGGAGATTGGGAAAAGTGACATCAGAAATATGTTTCTCCAGCTCACTCTACTGGTGAGTTGCCACGGGTTGGATGCAAACTGCTACTGAAGGCTATAGGTTCTATCAGGTGATCTTTTCTTTTCTTTTTCTTTTTTCTTTTCCTTCTTTTTTTCTTTTTGGAGACAGAGTCTCGCTCTATCGCCCAGGCTGGAGTGGTGCAGGGGGACCATCTTGGCTCATTGCAACCTCCACCTCCCAGGTTCAAGTGATTCTCCTGCCTCAGCCTCTTGAGTAGCTGGGATTACAGGCACGTGCCACCACGCCCAGCTAATTTTTGTATTTTTAGTAAAGATGGGGTTTCGTCTTGCTGGCCAGGCTGGTCTCAAACTCCTGGCCTCAGGTGATCCACCTGCCTCGACCTCCTGAAGTGCTGGGATTCCAGGCGTGAGCCACCACACCTGGCCTATCAGGTGACCTTTTCTAAATAGACCTTTCCTGACTCCCTTCTCCCAAATCTAGGGTAGAGCTCCTGTGTGCTCCACTGGGCCTTTAGATGCTAGTGTCACTATACTGCACTATAATCTTCTGCCCACCTGTTGCAACTGTAACTCTCCACAAGACTAGGAACTGTGTCTTATTTTTGTCTTAGTGATAGTAGACGTTCAGTAAATCTTCACTTCATTTGATAAAAGACTTCATAATAAAAATTTAAATAATATTTTTAAATCTCTAAAAAAACTTTTAATAATAAAAAGAGTATTTCTCTAACTCTTTTTCACATGAACAAGGGCAAAATCCTGCTGGGTCTTAAAAAATTAAGAAATCTTAAATGAGTCACTGAAAAGCCTGGTTTAATATTCTTTTCTTAATAAAGATTTATTGATTTATTTATATATAGAGATGGGATCTCACTATATTGCCCAGGTTAGCCTTGAACTCCTCAGCTTAAGCAATCTTCCCACCTCAGCCTCCCAAGTAGCTGGGACTATAGGTGTGCCACTTCACCCAACATTATAATAATTTTTTAAAAGGATTCAAAATTTTATTTTATTTTATTTTATTTTTTTGAGACGGAGTCTCGCTCTGTCGCCCAGGCTGGAGTGCAGTGACCGGATCTCGGCTCACTGCAAGCTCCGCCTCCCGGGTTCACGCCATTCTCCTGCCTCAGCCTCCGGAGTAGCTGGGACTACAGGCGCCCGCCACCTCGCCCGGCTAGTTTTTTGTATTTTTTAGTAGAGACGGGGTTTCACCGGGTTCGCCAGGATGGTCTCGATCTCCTGACCTTGTGATCCGCCCGTCTCGGCCTCTCAAAGTGCTGGGATTACAGGCTTGAGCCACCGCGCCCGGCCAGGATTCAAAATTTTAAAGTGACTTTAAAACATAGATGAAAAATGCTTATATTTTATATTTAATATATGCTTTATAATCTTTTAGAATATTATAGTATCTTATGAACTTTTTTCTTGCATTGAGATCAGTGTCATATTTTTAAAGAGCTAATCATGATATCATCTGAATTTATGGGAACAATATTTAATAGGCATTATATTATGTAGAGATAAAGTATGTTTACTTAACAGAGATCTGATCCATTCTTTTTTTCTTCTTCTTCTTTTTTTTTTTTCTTCTTTTTTCTTCTTTTTTTTTTTTCCGAGACGGAGTCTCGCTCTGTCGCCCAGGCTGGAGTGCAGTGGCCAGGTCTCAGCTCACTGCAAGCTCTGCCTTCTGGGTTTACGCCATTCTCCTGCCTCAGCCTCCCAAGTAGCTGGGACTACAGGCGCCCACCACCTCGCCCGGCTAGTTTTTTGTATTTTTTAGTAGAGACGGGGTTTCACTGTGTTAGTCAGGATGGTCTCGATTTCCTGACCTCGTGATCCGCCCGTCTAGGCCTCCCAAAGTGCTAGGATTACAGGCTTGAGCCACCGCGCCCGGCCGATCTGATCTATTCTTACAGAGCTTTGGAACACTTACAATAAATAACTTGTAGTGGAGTTAATAGCATGTGAATTACAGATTTGGCATTTATCTAGTTAAGTTCAGCAATGCAAAATAGTTGATCTAGATAATCCAACGACAATGAAAAAATTAATTTTAAGCCTTAGATTATTTGAACCAACAATAGATACTGATCAAATTAACTAGAAAATGACCAAACTTAATTTTATCATGAATATATAAAGATAGCCCTAGGGTAAGAACAGAACCACTTAGCATTTTATAGTGTTTAACCCTTCAGTTTCCTTGAAACTTTCACAGGAATTTTACTTAAGCATGAAGTTCAAACATATACTCTTAATTTTTTTCAAAACTCCTTTTAACAATCTCTTCTCCTACTTCAGAAAATTAAATATATTTATCCTTTTTTGGTAAGTAAATATTGCAATTTATATTTGGGTTTCACCACATTAGAATTTCTTCCTCTGAAAATACTCATTTCAAGATGAGTTGGGCTAATAAATTTATTGAGAAAAAATTATCGGCAAAACAAAGTAGAAAAAAGAGGATTAAGCAAAACCATTCATTATAGTTCTTCATTTACACATGAACAGAAATGTAGTTAGTAATTAATAATAAATTTTATCTTAGTCTTTGAAAATAAGATTTCTTTTTTTTTTTCTTTTTTTGAGACAGGGTCTGGCTCTGTTACCCAGGCTACGGTGCAATGGTGCAATCTCTGTTCACTGCAATCTCCACCTCCTAGGCTCAACCATCCTCCCACCTCAGCCTCCTGAGTAGCTGGGACTACAGGCACGCACCACCACACTCGGCTAATTTTTTTTGTATTTTTAGTAGAGTTGGGTTTTTGCCATGTTGACCATGTTGGTCTCAAACTCATGAGTTCTCCAAAAGTGCTGGAATTACAGGTGGGAGCCAACATGCCTGGCCTGAAAATAAGATATTTCTGATAGAACTAAGACTTCCTTTAGTGAAAATTTGATACATACAATACAAATAGTTATTTTAATACTTATTTAAAAATATGTCTAACATACATATCTACGTATATATCTATCCATCTATCTGTGTGTGTATATGTGTATTTTTAGATATATATATACACACATATATCTACAGATCAATAGATCAATCAATCGATCAATAGATAGATTGATTCTAGGCATATAGGAAAATTTCTGACCAATCATATGCTGACTACTAGGCCAAGTGAGAAGAGATGTCAATGACCACACACTCCAAGGAATACAGAATTTATAGAATTAATTCACAAAAGTCACTAAACAATAACAGCAACAACAGCAATTACAAGCAAGAGGCACAATAACAAAACCTGGTCAGGCAGGGAACATCTGATTTCTAGAGTTGCCACATTATATTATCTAAAATGTCATTGAAAAAAAAAAAGGTATGAAACATGCAATGAAACAGGAAAGTATAGCCCCGTTTCCCAAAGTGCTGGGATTACAGGCATGAGCCCGGCCTTTTCTTTCCTTTCTTTCCTTCCTTCCTTTCCTTCCTTCCTTCTCTTCCTTCTTTTCCTTCCTTCCTTTCCCTCTCCTTTTCCTTCTCCCTTTCCTTCTCCCTTCCCTTCCCTTCCCTTCCCTTCTTTTGAGATGGAGTTTCGCTCCTGTTGCCCAGGCTGGAGTGCAATGGCGTGATCTTAGTTCACTGCAACCTCCGCCTCCCGGGTTCAAGTGATTCTCCTGCCTCAGCCTCCCAAGTAGCTGGGATTACAGGCATGTGCCACCACACCCAGCTAATTTTGTATTTTTGGTAGAGACAGGGTTTCTCCATGTTGGTCAGGCTGGTCTTGAACTCCTGACCTCAGGTGATACGCCTGCCTCGGCCTCCCAAAGTGTTGGGATTACAGGCGTGAACCATCACGCCCGGCTGCCCGGCCCTTTCTTATCATTTAAACAGAGCCCTAATGATGATGTAACTGCATGCCCTTATTGTCTTAGAATATTTTTAGTTAATATTAATATCTGGTCAGGCTCCGTGGCTCATGCCTGTAATCCCAGCACTTTGGGAGGCCGAGGCAGGTGGGTCACCTGAGGTCAGGAGTCCGAGACCAGCCTGACCAACATGGTAAAACCCCATCTCTACTAAAAATACAAAAATTAACTGGGCATAGTGGTGGGCGCCTGTAATTCCAGCTACTTGGGAGGCTGAGGCAGGAGAATCACTGGAACCAGGGAAGTGGAGGTTGCAGTGAGCTGAGACCATGCCATTGCAATCCAGCCTGGACAACAAGAACGAAACTCCATCTCAAAAAAAATTTTTTTTTTTTTTGTAATGATAAAAGGTTTGATCTGTCAGGAAGACATAGCAATTATAAATATAATATACCTGCCAAAGAGTTCCAAATATATAAAACAAAGACTGACAGAATTAGAGAAATAGATAATTCAACATAATAGTTGGAGATTTCAATGCCTCACTTTCAATAATAAATAGAACAACTTGACAGAGATCAGAAAGGAAAGAGAAGCCTTGATTAACACTATAAACTAACTAGACCCAACAGACATCTATAGGACACTTCACCCACAACAGCAGGATATGCATACTTCTGTTGCATATTCCATACACAGAATGTTTTCCAGGATAGACCATGTTTTGGGACATAAAACAAACTCAGTAAATGTAAAAGGATGAAAGTCATGCAAAGTATGTTCACCGTTCACACACAACAGAACGAAGTTAGAAATCAACGATACAATGAAATTTGAGAAATTAAGAGATATGTGGAAATTAGATAATATTCCCCTAAACAGCCAATGGGTCAAAAAAGAAATCACAAGTGAAACAAGAATATACTTTGAGATGAATAAAAATGAAAACAGAACATAGTAAATTTATGGGATGCAATAGAAACAGTACTCAGAAGGAATTTACAGTTGTAAATGCCTATTAATAAAGAAGGTATCAAATCAATAACCTAACTTTTCACTTTAAGAACCTAGAAAAAGATGAGCAAATGAAATTAGAGAAAAGCAGAAGGAAGAAAATAAAGATTAGAATGAAAACACATTAAACAGATATCCAAAGAAGTTTAACTCTATGGACCTTTGTCAAACACTTATAAATACAGCTTCAGTATAAAATTTACAATATAGGTATTAAAACTTCACAAATTTTAATTTCTTGAGGCTGCTTGCCTCATTTATGTCATCTATTATAATGTAATGAATGAAAGGTATGAATGAATGAATGAAAGGTATGAATGAAATAAAACGGGGAGAAAAAAATTCATCTTGCGGAGTTTTTCAGTGACTAGAAATATTTTTGTCCTTGGATTTTAATGTCCTTAACCTTGATAGAAATGAAATTCATCAATCCTGACCACTGAGTCCAGAGAACAAACATGTCATGAGGCCTTTAGGGGTAGTAGTTTTAGAAAAAATAAAGGAAAAAATTACCTTTTATATTGAGTAATATATTTACAAAATCACTACCCAGAAGTGGCTTAGTATGGCCCCAGGAATGGCTTAGGAAGATAGCTGATGACAACATTAATATCCCCTTTTCCAGAAAACACTTTGACTCTTCAAGCCATTGAATTTCATCACTAGTTTTCTTTCTTTTTTTTTTTTTTTTGAAGTATCAAAGTCACGTTTAATAAAGTTCCTTCCAGTTTATAATGTATAATCATACTATTTAAACACACAGAAACTAGCTAATCTGAATTTATAGAGTATAGTTTTTTGGGTGGGAAAAAACATTTATCTCACCTTTACTAGAGGAAACAGACTTATGATGGTTCTATTTTTCAACTTTAGAATTATTCATTCAGTAGAAGCTGTACTTCAAGTACCCAGCCATTCTGTTTTTCACTTTCAATGTAATCTTCAAAAATTATGTGAGACATTCAACATACTTTATTATAAAATAGGCTCTGTATTAGACGATTTTGCCCAAGTGTAGGCTAATGTAGTGTTCGGAGCACTTTTAAGGTAGGCTAAGCTGTGATGTTCGACGTTTGGTATTTTCAACTCACAATGGGCTTATCTGGACATAAACCCATCGTAAGTTGAGAAGCATCTGTACACCCAACACTGGTTATATATACTTTCATTAAATACTCATTTGAAAAATAAAACTTTCTTCACATCAACCCTGTGATGTAGGTCTTTAATTTTTAAAACTGCAAAACAGGTTCCAAGATGAGCTCTTACTGATGTATATGGTGTAGTACAGTATAGCCAAAACCACTGCTTATGACCTCTCAAATATTCACACATCAAGGCCAGGCACAGTGGCTTATGCCTGTAATCCCAGCACTTTGGGAGGCCGAGGTGGATGGATCATTTGAGGTCAGGAGTTCGAGACCAGCCTGGTCAACATGGTGAAACCCCATCTCTACAAAAATACAAAATACTAGCCAAGCATGGTGGTGGACACCTGTAGTCCCACCTACTAGGGAGGCTGAGGCAGGAGGATCACTTGAACCCAGGAAGTAGAGGCTGCAGTAAGCTGGGATCACACCACTGCACTTCAGCCTGGGTGACAAAGTGAGACCCTGTCCCCCAACAAATATTTACACATCACCCAGTAGTAAGGAAGGGTTATCATTCAGAGAGGTTTTTCTGAGATAATTTATTAAATTACAATTATAAAGAATAAATGTTTATAAATTTTTATGAAGTTGCAAATTTATAAATATAAAAGTATAAATTCATATAGAGCTGTTTGAACTTATTCATATAGAGCTGTTTTAACTTCTTGTTTAAAGAAGTTTCCCTCTGAGGATTACAGACTATGTAATCTGCTACATGTAATTTCAGATAAATGATAAATTATACCTAAGGTGTAAGTATAATAGAATCAATTTTTGATATTTAAATTATTCTAAAACCTGTTGAGTGTGAATACTCTTAAATCTTTCTTTTCTGTTTATGCTTCTGGCTGAGAATGAAGAAGGGACGGAGGCTTCAAATGACTGAAATTCTTCAGATGGTTTTTTGTGACCGACCCCTCATAAAGTATTTTTCTCCAGAGTCCAAAGGCAAGATAAAAAGTCTCTGACTTGAAATCAGAATCGATCTGCTGATCTGCTAGCCACAGCTCGAATATTGCCATAAACCTTGGAAGGAGGATTTCCCAAGATTAGGTTGCAAATGGCAGTTCTTGCCATCTTGATGTTTTGGAAGGAGCCAAGGATGTGAACTTTCACATCAGCCAAAACTATCCGCGTCCGTGTCACATTCTCTATGGTGAATTTGGTTTTTCCTCCTTTGCCAGCGATTCTTCCTATTGCCCTGGATAGATGGTCTCCCTTTAGGGGTTTAACATCTGTAATTTCAAAAGACTCTAGGAAGAGGTCATCCAACCTGATGAGGGCAAGTGCATCCTCCACCTGAAAGCCTAGAATAAAAGCTTTCACAAAATCAGCTGCTTTTGTCAGAGCACTAACATCCTTGGTTTCTTTACAAGTCCTGATTTCTACATTCCTTGATTTCAAGTTAAAGCGTATCTGAAGTCCCAAATGTTCCACAATAGGAGTAAATATCTTCATCCAGTTTTCTTTCAATGGTGTGTATCTGTTAGCTGGGACTGGAATTTTCCTTGTTTCTTCTTTTCCACTCAGGAGCCCGTCCCCACAGAGGGGTGGGAAGACGGGCCTCTTCGCCAGCCTGGCCTCCTCTGTGTCCATCCGGCCCGCATCCCCGCCCTCTCCCGCTGCGGACAGCTGTTCAGCCTGTCGTTTCTTCGCCCGCCGGCCACCCTTACCGGTGACCTGGGTAAAGCCCTCCTCTGCCCCGGCGCTCTGCGCTTCCATTTCGGATTCCATCCCCCGGACTAGTCTTCCTTCTTTACCAGTTACCTTCAGCCTCTTTTTGTTCAGATTTGGTCACAAGGAAGAACAGCGTAAGCAATGGTAAGGTATTGGAAGGTGAAGGATGGTAATAAGGGAGTAAAAAATTGAATGAAAATCCAAGACCAGGAACCATAATTCAGGAATCTTCATCTCACTGACCTTCTGCTATTCCTTCTGCCATTAAAAAATACCTGTTTAGGCCGGGCGCGGTGTCTCACGCCTGTAATCCCAGCGCTTTGGGAAGCCGAGGTGGGGAGATCACGAGGTCAGGAGATCGAGACCATGCTGGCTAACACGGTGAAACCCCGTCTCTACTAAAAATACAAAAAACTAGCCGGGCGTGGTGGCGGGCGCCTGTAGTCCCAGCTATTTGGGAGGCTGAGGCAGGAGAATGGCGTGAACCCAGGAGGCGGAGCTTGCAGTGAGCGGAGATTGCGCCACTGCACTCCAGCCTGGGCGACACAGCGAGACTCCGTCTCAAAAACAAAAAACAAAACAAAAAAAACCTGTTTAATCCTCACCAGCCACTCTCTTCTCCCTCTTTTTTTTTTTTTTTTTTTTTTTGGAGGTGGGGTCTCACCCTGTGGCCCAGGCTGGAGTGTAGTGGTGTGATCTCGGCTCATGATAACTTCTGCCTCCTGGGTTCAAGCAATTCTCGTGCCTCAGCCTCCAGAGTAGTTGGGACTACAGGCGTGCGTGACCACACCCGCAAAGCGCTGGGATTATAGGAGTGAGCCACCACGCCCGACCTGTTTATCTCCATTTTCTGAAAAGGATATAATAATAGCCGGGCGCGGTGGCTCAAGCCTGTAATCCCAGCACTTTGGGAGGCCGAGACGGGCGGATCACGAGGTCAGGAGATCCAGACCATCCTGGCTAACACGGTGAAACCCCGTCTCTACTAAAAAATACAAAAAACTAGCCGGGCGAAGTGGCGGGCGCCTGTGGTCCCAGCTACTCGGGAGGCTGAGGCAGGAGAATGGCGTGAACCCGGGAGGCGGAGCTTGCAGTGAGCTGAGATCCGGCCACCGCACTCCAGCCTGGGCGACAGAGCCAGACTCCGTCTCAAAAAAAAAAAAAAAAAAGGATATAATAATAATCCATGCTGGTTAAGTCATAAGGAAGGAGTATGCACAAGGTGCACAAGCTACCCCATAACATTTCAGGAGAAAAGTTTTTTTTTAAAACTCCTTGAAGTACACAAAATCAGCTACAAACATTATGAAATACAAGTTACAGTTCTGTTTGCTCTATAGCATTGTAAAAATCAGGAAACTCTCATCAAAATAGAAAACAAGAACAATGACATACAATAAGCACTTTGTATACTTTAACCGACAATAACATTTTAATTGGCACCATCTCTGCCAGACTAGTATTAAGCCTGGCATCAAGCATGAGTTTATTAATTCATGTGTTCACATACTTTTAACGATGTTTGGTAAACTGATTTCTTACTTTTATTCTTTCTTGCTTCCTTAATTAAGTCCTAAGTGTGGACAGATCTTTTTGTACCACATCAAGCCATGTATGCCTCCAGAGTGTTTTAGTGACACTGTGCCTATGCCAGCTAGGGCCTCATTGTTGCTCAGCAACCTAAAACATCTATTTTTGCTTTTGACTTCCTATCACTTTTTCCTATTGACTGCCAATCCTTCTCAGTCTCTTCAAATCCTTCTCCACCCACTATTTTCTTAGTAAATAAATCATAGACTTGAACATATCAGGAAATAGCTACCAAGAGTGAAGAGACTTGCCTGGTGTTTACAACTAATTGGTGATAATATTAAAACTAGACACCAGGTCCTCTGAGTCTCTCTAGTTTCAAAATTCCCACTATGACAGTATCATATAAATGGGCTGAATTCATATGTGACATGAGACTTTCCAAATTTTTTTTTTTTTTTTGCCAGTTCTGATTTTCTTGTATTTCCTCTCTTTGCTGCAGAGGAAGCACCATTCCTCTAACTCTCTTTAAAAATATATTTTTTAAAAAAATATGTATTTTTTCTAAGAGATAGTCTCCCTCTGTTGCCCAGGCTGGAGTGCAGTGGCACAATCCTAACTCACTGTGACCTCAAACTCCTGGGTTCAAGCCATCCTCCCACCTCAGCCTTCCAAGGAGCTAGGACTACAGGCATGTGCCACCATCCCAGGTAATTTCTTTAGTTTTTGCAGAGATGGAGACTTGCTAAGTTGCCCAGGCTGGTCTAGAACTCCTGGCCCATAAGTGACCCACTAAACTTGGCCTTTCAAAGCACTGGGATCACAGGAGTGAGCCACTGTGCCTAGCCTGTTCCTCTCTTTAATTCAAGTTTCTTTTTATTTTTTGAGACAGAGTCTTGCTCTGTTGCCCAGGCTGGAGTACAGTGGCGCAATCTTGGCTCACTGCAACCTCTGCCTCTTGGATTCAAGTGATTGTCCTTCCTCAGTCTCCCTGTAGCTGGGATTACAGGCACATGCCACCATGCCCAGCTAATTTTTGGATTTTTTGTAGAAACAGGTGTTTCACCATGTTGGCCAGGCTGGTCTTGAACTCCTGACCTCAAGTGATCTGCCTGCCTCGGCCTCCCAAAGTGCTGGGATTACAGATGTGAGCCACCACACCTGGTGGAATTCAAGTTTCTCAATGCAGTGTTTGGCCCAAAGTGTGAGGTCAGCACCACTGACAGTATGGGAGATGATTTGAGTAGTATGCAGATTTGGCATTGAATAACATTTAATCACACCGTGAGAAAGCTGCTTTATACAATGCTTTTTCAACCCTTCTGACAAGGACAAAGTCTCATTTTTGCACCACTGTTTAACACCTCTCGGACACTGTCCATTCCCTTTTTAATAAAGAACCACCAACCTCAAGCCTGGAGACTTGTCACAACCTTTTCTAGCTAGCATTTAATAATATTGTTCTGCTTTTGTGGTGGTTGCTTTCATTTATGGCAAATAATACTGACTTTCCATTTTTAGTTTTCAATTTAAGTAAGAAAGCGAATCTGATTTAGAGTAAAATATTGAGTAAATACTATAAATGGTTGTATATGTACACATGGCAAAAAAAAAAAAAAAAAATCATGAAGGCAGTGCTTGAGTGACTAACTCCAGGAAACACTCTGTTGCTGGAATCTGTTACAAATGGTTGTCTATTGTAATTAAGACCTGGAATGACAACTCTTCTGAATCTTTTTGTTTTGTTTTGTTTTTTGAGATGGAGTTTCGCTCTTGTTGCCCAGGCTGGAGTGCAATGGCGCGATCTTGGCTCACCGCAACCCCCACCTCCCAGGTTCAAGCAATTCTCCTGCCTCAGCCTCCTGAGTAGCTGGGATTACAGGCATGCACCACCATGCCCGGCTAATTTTGTATTTTTAGTCGAGACGGGGTTTCTCCATGTTGGTCAGGATGGTCTCAAACTCCTGACCTTGGGTGATCCGCCCGCCTCGGCCTCCCAAAGTGATGGGATTACAGGCATGAGCCACCACACCAGGCCCTGAATCTTCTTTCCCCTTGTATCCTAGGTCACTCAAACTCCTCCTCATTTGCTCTTGTCATTTTTGGCTTCTAAATCTCAAGAGAGTTCTTTCTAATGGTGCTGCCTCTGAACTGCTATGGTGTGGAGTTTCATTCTTCTGCACTTGCCCCACCCTTCAGGAATCATTTTTGAATCTTCTGCTTCAAATTAAGGGAGATTTTTTTTTTTCCTCCTCTGCAAGTGGTTATGACTCTTTGGCTAATCTTTTGGCTAAGTGTCAAGAGGACACTTGAGTAATGCTACTCTCTAGCATATGTAAAGTGTTCCTCCATACCAACTATCACCCAGTACCACAGAACGAAGTTCATCTACCTCAAGTGATGCTTTCTTGAGCATCTATTCCCTTTCATCCTCTGGGGATGGAATAATTCAGCCCCCAAATGTACCTAACCCACAAGGCCCTAATGATCCTCAAATAGCACTCCTGATGGCTTGCCCTAGTCCCCAGAGTTTCAACTGGATATAGCTTAGGTCTACAATAAAACACTTTATAAAACAAAAATAATTAAAGGCTGAACATGGTCACTCATGCCTATAATCCCAGCACTTTTGGAGGCCAAGGTGGGAGGATTCCTTGAGCTCAGGGGACACCAGCCTGGGTAACATGGTGAGACCCCACCTCTACAAAAGTACAAAACAATTAGCTGGGTGTGATGGCATGCCTGTTGTCCCAGGTACTCAGGAGGCTGAGGCGGGAGGATTGCTTGAGCCATCAGGAGTTCCAGGCTGCAGTGCATTATGATCACACCACTGCACTCCAGCCTAGGTGACAGGGGAACCTGCAAAAGGTGTTGCAAAGAAAATTTACCATACTGTTTCTTTTTTTTTTTTTTTTTTTGAGGCGGAGTCTCGCTCTGTCACCCAGGCTGGAGTGCAGTGGCCCGATCTCGGCTCACTGCAAGCTCCGCCTCCCGGGTTCCCGCCATTCTCCTGCCTCAGCCTCCCGAGTAGCTGGGACTACAGGCGCCGCCACCACGCCCGGCTATTTTTTTTTTTGTATTTTTTAGTAGAGACGGGGTTTCATTGTGTTAGCCAGGATGGTCTCGATCTCCTGACCTCGTGATCCGCCCGTCTCGGCCTCCCAAAGTGCTGGGATTACAGGCTTGAGCCACCGCGCCCGGCCCATACTGTTTCTAAGAAGCAATAACTGGAAGTGGAGTCCTGGTGTTTAAGAACACAAGTTAATATTCTTTATGTTTCTTATGCTTTTTATATTTCTGTAACAGGCTTCAGTGGAACTGGGCATCATTTTATATTGTCTAGATCAAATTGATGCAAGTGAGCAGATGTATTTTGAATATTCACGTGCCTAACATACTAGTACTCTGAGTCAAATGCAAGAATGTTAATTTACAAATATCTTAAATACTCTACCACCTGGGGAAAGAAAAATCATTAATTTCCTTTGGCAGAAAGCCTCAGGTAACTTTTGATTTTCTCCTCATCTCTGATGTAATGCTCTGGTCATATTACAGAGTGTAACTTACACAAAAACTACATTTTTTTTTTTTTTTACTATCCTGCTTTCGCAACAGTTGAATTCATATGCCGGTCTCTATGGTTACTTTTTTACAGTGTTCACTGAAATTTAATATGCTCTCCTCTGACCCGCCCCTCAAATACATTAAGTCCACAATGAGGCTATAAATCAGGAGTGAGAAGTAAGGAGGCAGAATTATACACATGATTAAAGTAAAGAGTAACCAAGAATTTGCTAACCCAACAATTCTTTGCCTAAGCTCTATCTTGGGGATAGAGACTCGTTAAACCTTGTTTTCAATATAGTGAAGTGTTACTTACATTAAACTATTATTAAATAAAAGAAACTCCTCAAATTATATTTTGAATGACAATATTTCAAAGTTTATAGCTAGCTATTGCCTCACATTTTCTGCATAGTGTACTGTGTACTGGGTGATGCATGATAAAATATATCATGACCTCTAAGACACCTTCCATATTTGTAATCTGTGAATGTATGTGAAAGAGAGTGATATTTTGCTAGCATCTGGGAATAAAAAAGACATAAAATAAAAATGAAAAGATAAAGCTATATAACAAGACTATTTTAGAGTGTGTGTGTTGTGTGGATAGAAATATGGCAGAAGAGGGGTAATACAGGTATGTACACAAATATTTATAATAAAAATGAAAAGGTACCAAAATACAAGTATATTCATCTTTAATTTCTTGAGAGCAAGGTCTCTGGTTTTTTTGTTGTTGTTGTTGTTTTTTTTTTTTTTTTTTTTTTGAGATGGAGTCTTACTCTGTCACCCAGGCTGGAGTGCAGTGGCACAATCTCCACTCACTGCAAGTTCTGCCTCCCGGGTTCACACCATTCTGTGGCCTCAGCCTCCCCAGTAGCTGGGACTACAGGCGCCCGCCACCACGCCCGGCTAATTTTTTGTATTTTTAGTAGAGACGGGGTTTCACCGTGTTAGCCAGGATGGTCTCGATCTCCTGACCTCGTGATCCGCCCACCTCGGCCTCCCAAAGTGCTGGCATTACAGGCGTAAGCCACCACGCCCGGCTAGGTCTCTGATCATTTCTATACATCATTCTTTTACTTGTAGGGCTGAACACAATGCCAGGGACACAGCAAGAATTTAATATATACTTGTTAAACGAATGAATGAATGCATGTATACATAAAATGTTATGGAACGTTTAACGTATTCTGGTGATAATGAAAGTGGGTGGATTTCTGAGAGAGGGGGTCGGGGTTAGAGTTCTGTACTGCTAATTTTTCCCCCATTATCCATTCTGTCCTTCTACAGTAATAGTTCCCTTATTTTTAGCTGGACACATTTACCAGCCTCTTGGTTGCTGGGTATATGACTGAGTTCTGACCAATAAAATGTGAGCCAAAGTGGTATGTGCACCTTTCAGGTCATTGAAAAATAAGGACTGCCCTCTCTTTCTCCTTTATCCCACTAACCACTGGCTGGAAATGGACATGGCCTTAGACTAAGGAGGGAAGGGCAAATCCCTAAGGAGGAAAGGCAGAGGTGGAATCAGGACCAGTTGTCTTTCAACTATACCAGAGTTTTTCAGACTGTGGTCTTTGGGCTGATTGCATTAGAATCGCCAGAGTTACCTGATGAAAATGCAAATTACTGGGTCTTACAGACTCAAATCTCTGGGATGGGTTCCAAGGATTTTTTTCAGCTGGAGGCGGTGGTTCACGCCTGAAATCCAAGCACTTTGGGAGGCCAAGGCGGGAGGACTGCTTGAGCCCAGGAGTTCGAGACCACCCCGGGCAGCATAATGGGAACCCGTCTGTTACTTAAAAAAATTATTACAGACTGGGCGCGGTGGCTCACGCATGTAATCCCAGCACGTTGGGAGGCCGAGGCAGGCGGATCACTTGAGGTCAGGAGTTCGAGAGCAACCTGACGAACATGGTGAAACGCCATCTCTACGAAAAATACAAAAATTAGCGGGGTGTCATGGCGGGCACCTGTAATCCCAGCTGTTCGGGAGGCTGAGGCATGAGAAGTACTTGAATGGGGGAGGCGGAGGCTGCAGTTGGGCCGAAATTGCGCCACTGCACTCCAGCCTGGGCGACAGAGCGAGACCATGTCTCAAAAAAAAATTATTACTATATTAAAAAATGTTTTAAAGAATGTGTATTTTTAACAGGGACTTCAGGGACTTGTGAGTTGAAAACCACGGTACTACGTCAGACTACCTCAAAAATACCCCCAAATGTTTATAAACAAAGCCAAGGTCACGCATTCAGGCCCGGTGAGCTCCAGGAACTGTGCAAGAGGCCTCTGGCTGGGGGGGCTGAAACAGGTATCCCCGCGCGCAGGAGGAAGAGCTACTCTCCCGGCGACAGGCGGCACCCGTCAAATCCCGCGGGAACAGCCCGCGCGCCGCGCCCCCTGCCCCACCTCCGCTCGCGGTTGCCATGAAGACCGGGTCCAGGACAGGTCGACTGCAAGAGACTCGGGAGGCTGAGCCTTCCTCGGCCTGAGCCCGCCAGACCCCGGGCCCCGCGCTCACTCCTCTCCGCCGACACGTCCGCGAAGGCCTCACGCGCGAGGCCAGGCGAGACCACTTCACTACACCGGAGCGAACCGGGCGTCAGAGGCCGCGACCCCCTGCCCCGAATCCGGCCAGTGGGAGTGGCTGCATTTGAACCAAACGGCCTTCGTGGGCAGCAGCCGTCGCCCCACAGTCCCAGGGCTCCCGAGGGCCTGTGACCGACGCCGGCCTCCGCGTCTTCGTCCCCGAAGCCCCGGGAACCATCTGCCCTCGGGTAAGGGAGGAGTCGCGGGAGCCGGTGACTGGGCTCTGGGGACGCGAACGGGGCTCTGGAGGAAGCCGCCGCCGGTCTCCTCGGGGCGCTTCTCCCTCCGCCGCCGCCGCGACACCTCTCCTCGCCGCCTTTTTTTTTTTTTTTTTTTTTTTAAATTGAGCGTGTGGAAGTTTCGTGAGCTGCTTCTCCGACTCGAAGTCTGGGACACTCAGATGGGCCAGGAAATGTCCCCTCTTAGTCTTTAAGGCCACAACGAAGGGGGCCACCCGGAAGGGTGCTGCAGAGTGATTTACTGCGATCACCTTCTCTCTTCACAGAGGCCATGCTGCAGATGCGTGGAAAGCCGTTTCCTGGAACGTCGGAATTCTAACCCCAGGGCGAGGGACTCACGACAGGCGAGGGGCAGACATGCTGAACTCCACGGGCGAACTGGAGTTTTCGAACGAAGAAGATCCCGAGATCATCTCCCAACTCACTTCCCTGGCTCTGTCCGATGGGAAAAGCTCAGCTGGTGCACCCGAAAAAACGGGCTATCCGGACTCCGTTTATGTCATGGCAGCGAACATTTTTCAGGGTATTCGAATTGAAAAGTCGGCACAGAAAGTCTTAATCAAGTATGGGAATGAACCCCTGCGGTCCTTCTCCGAGTCTGAGGATCAGTCCTTTCAGCGTTTGTCTTATGAGCTTGCTTTCAGTGCCCTGAAATGTGAGTTGTGCCAGTCTGGAGGACCAACACTAAAAGAAAATAATAGCGAGAGAATTTGGGGAATGCAGCCCTCCTCCTCCCTGCCCCTTATTCACACCAGGTTTTGGTTTAGGCATGTGCATCTCTTTGGTTAACTGCAAGTGTCAAGGAATTAGGGTTCCAATGAAACTAGTTCTTCCAGCCCAGGACTGCAGATTTCCCCGTGCACTGTGCTTTGTCCTTAGAGCGGTATTGTGCGCGGTCATTAAATTGAACAGGGAAACAATTTCTTCCGATGATAATTTCCCTCTCCCTGTATTCTTTTTGTTTTCCTCCGTAGAGTTGGGGGTCTCGCTTTATTGTCTGGGCTGGTCTCAAAGTCTGAACCTCAAGGGATCCTCCCGCTTCAGCCTCCCAAAGTGCTGGGATTACAGGCAATGAGCCACCACGCCCGGCCTCCCTGTGTGTTTCTTTCCATTCCCTGTATTTATCTTTTATGGTATTTTAGTTTATGAGCTTTCACAAATATAAAACCAGTAAAGGAGGATGGGGAGAGGAACAGAGACAGAATAAAAAGAAAAGGTGCAAAATTTAAAAAATGAATGTTAAAATTATACCAACCCCAATTAAGACTATCCCATTCATAGCTAATAGCTTTAATGGGAGGAGCCAAACTTTAGTAGAACTTCCCTTTCTAATTTGCCTTCAGGGTTTGAGACTCAAGTGTTACAGATTCCCTCAAGGATAGTTAGTTATCAATCTGAGGCCAGGGGTGGTTGCTCAGGCCTGTAATCCCAGCACTTTTCGAGGCCAAAGTGAGAGGATTGATTGAGCTCAGGCGTTCAAGACCAGCCTGGGCACATAGTGAGATCTCCTCTCTATAAAAAATTTAAAAATTAGCCCAGTGTGGTGGCTTAGTACTTAGTACTTAATGAGCCTTGTACATCCTTGTTCATGTCTGTAGTCCCAGATACTTGGGATGTTGAGGTGGGAGGAACGCTTGAGCCTGGGAGGCAGAGGTTGCAGTGAGCCAAGATGGTGTCATTGCACTCTAACCTGGTGACAGAGCAAGACCCTGTAAAAAAAAAAATATCAATCTAAATGTGGAATTGACACTAGGAAATGACCAAATATTGTTACTATGAGGACAGCAGTCAAAAGGCCTGAAGTTGTTTGTTTTAGTACTAGCTGTGACTAAAAACTTTATGTTGGTTTGTAAACTGACTGAATGTAGTTCCAAAAAGAAGTTCCAGATATGTTTAGAATATTAGCAGCATGGCCAAAATGATGAGCAGAGCAGAAGCCTTCCTAAAGAGACACCTCAAAAAGGGCAACACTCTTTTGCATGATTTTCTTAGTACTTAATGAGCCTTGTACATCCTTGTTCATAGGAGGCAGTTAATTACTCAGTTCAGCCACACGCAGTGGCTTACACTTGTAATCCCAGTACTTTGGGAGGCGGAGGTGGGAGGATTGCTTGGAGTTCAGGAGTTCAAGACAAACCTGGACAACATAGCGAGACCCCCCATCTCTAATTTTATTTCTTTTTTTTTTTTTTTTTTTTGAGACGGAGTCTGGCTTTGTCGCCCAGGCTGGAGTGTAGTGGCGCAATCTCGGCTCACTGCAAGCTCCGCCTCCTGGGTTCACGCCATTCTCCTGCCTCAGCCTCCCGAGTAGCTGGGACTACAGGCGCCCGCCACCATGCCCAGCTAATTTTTTGTACTTTCAGTAGAGACGGGGTTTCACCGTGTTAGCCGGAATGGTCTCCATCTCCTGACCTCGTGACCCGCCCACTTGGGCCTCCCAAAGTGCTGGGATTACAGGCGTGAGCCACCGTGCCCTGCCCCCATCTCTATTTTTAAAAATAAAAAAAAAAATGCTCAGTTGAATTAAAATGTCTCACTGATTATTTAGATAGGAATATATATTTTTGGTTGTCTGCAGAGATAATGTAGCTTAACTCTGAAGTCAGCAATTTGTCATGGAGAAAAATTTGTATGATGTGAAACAACTTCTCTTTATTTTTCGTTTCTTTGTTTTCTCCTGTTCAGTAATTTTTCTTTTCCTTTTAAGTCTGTCTTAACCATTCTTCCTCCTCCAGTTTAATCTTTGAGATTTTGTTTCATCCCTCTTCTTCCCCTCTTCCCCAACCAAGGTGTTGCATTTCATGCAATGAATCAAATGAACATTTTTACACTTTTTTTCTATTTTTTTTTAATTTTATTTTTTTGAGACGGAGTCTCGCTCTGTCGCCCAGGCTGGAGTGCAGTGGCCGGATCTCAGCTCACTGCAAGCTCCACCTCCCGGGTTCACGCCATTCTCCTGGCTCAGCCTCCCGAGTAGCTGGGACTACAGGCGCCCGCCACCTCGCCCGGCTAGTTTTTTGTATTTTTTAGTAGAGACGGGGTTTCACCGTGTTAGCCAGGATGGTCTCGATCTCCTGACCTCGTGATCCGCCTGTCTCGGCCTCCCAAAGTGCTGGGATTACAGGCTTGAGCCACCGCGCCCGGCCTACACTTTTTTTCTAGCAACAATGAAATGCGGACTAGGCAGTTGTGTTGATTAATTGGCATTTAATGTTAATTCTAGAATTCTAGGCAATTTGTTCTCCTAATAGAATATTGAATATTACCTTTAGTACTCAATAAGAAAAGCCTGAATTATAATTCTATATAAAATTAATGCATTAACTAAATGATTGTATTAAACTGATATGTGTGATAGATTGTTTTCGTCCTCTCCATCCTATTTTCTATTTTATGAAAGATATTGTGATTGTTTTATCTTTCTTTCTTTTTTTTTTTTTTTGGGATGGAGTCTCACTCTGTCACCCAGGCTGGAGTGCAGTGGCACGATCTAGGCTCACTGCAACCTCCACCACCCAGGTTCAAGCACTTCTCTGCCCCAGTCTCCCAAGTAGCTCCCAAGTGGCACCCACCACCACGCCTGGCTAATTTTTTAATTTGTTTTTTATTTTTTTTGCAGTGGAGTCTCGGTCTGTAGCCCAGGCTGGAGTGCAGTGGCCGCCATCTCCACTCACTGCAAGCTCCGCCTCCCGGGTTCACACCATTCTCCTGCCTCAGCCTCCCGTGTAGCTGGGACTACAGGTGCCTGCCACCGCGCCCGGCTAGTTTTTGTATTTTTAGTAGAGACGGGGTTTCACCGTGTTAGCCAGGATGGTCTCAATCTCCTGACCTCGTGATCAGTCTGTCTTGGCCTCCCAAAGTGCTGGGATTACAGGTGTAAGCCATCGCACCCAGCCTAATTTTTGTATTTTTAGTAGAGATGGGGCTTCACCATCTTGGCCAGCCTGGTCTTGAACTCCTGACCTCGTGATCCACCTGCCTTGGCCTCCCAAAGTGCTGTGATCTTTCTTTCTTTCTTTCTTTCTTTTTTTTTTTTTTTGAGACGGACCCTATATCTGTTGCCTAGGCTGGAGTGCAGTGGTGCGATCTCAACTCACTGCAACCTCCGCCTCCCGGGTTCACTCCATTCTCCTGCCAAGTAGCTGGGACCACAGGCGCCTGCCACAACGCCCGGCTAATTTTTTGTGTTTTTGGTAGAGACAGGGTTTCACCGGGTTAGCCAGGATGGTCTCGATCTGATCTCGTGATCCGCCCGCCTCGGCCTCCCAAAGTGCTGGGATTACAGGCGTGAGCCACTGTGCCCAGCCAAAAAATTTTTAAAAAAATAAAAACCTGGCAAATTTTTTCTTTAAAGAAATGAACAAACAAACAAACAAAAACTTGGAGAAAGAGATATCCCTGAAATTGCTGATCTTTTTCCTGGCTTCTTTCTCCACCTTCTCTAGGTTTGTATTGTTGTTGAACTTCGAGTCCAGGAACAGATTGTAGCATTAACCTGGTGATTTCAGAATCATATAATCTGTCAGTGAAAAACTTAGTAAATGCTTAACATGTGGTTTGGTTATAGCTTTTGGGAATTAGTAATTGTAGTCAGGGGTTCCTAAGACCACCTCCAGATTCAATCATTTGCTACAAGGACTGACAGAACTCAGCAAAGCTGTCATACTTGTGGTTATAGTTTATCACAGTGAAAGGACAGATTAAAATCAGCAACAAGTAAAGGTACATAGGGCAGAATCCAGGAGAGGCTAGACGCAAGCTTCCTATTTTTCTTTCCCAGAGTGGTCTATGGAGAGTGCTTAATTCTCCCACCAGTGATAAATGGCAACATGAATGAAGCATTGCCAACTAGGGAAGCTCACCTGAGCCTTGCTGTTTGTTTAGCATTTTTATTGGGGGTCAGTCTCGTAGACAAGCTGCAGTCATGTGGCTGACCTTAGTTATTCAATCTCTAGCTTCTTCAGAGGCCAAGCTGATACTGTGTAGTCTAGGACCCCAGGAAAAAAAAAAGAAAAAAAAAGATACCTTTATCAGACAAGATATTCTAAGGACTTAGAGGTTATCTCCTAGGAACCGGTCAAAGGCCAACCCTTTCTTTAGAATGTCCAGAGTTTGGCCACCCAGGCCTGCTGAGTGGGAAGAGGGAGAGCGATGCCCCGGTTCCTTCTCCCAATTTCACCTGTCTAATAAACCCAATTTTTCTTTCATGAGGAGTAGTAAGAAAGGGGAGAGAGAGAGTTAAGGTGTTTCTCTAGGGTAAGGCCCTCCACATGGAAACATGTAAAATGGTAGTTAAGAGATCTCTGAAGCAGACTGAAGAGAAGCTTTGATTAGTGGGGAGAGGGAGAGATAATTGGAGTTATCGGGCTGAATTCTAGAATACTCACACTTGCAACTTTCAAGGAAGTCCTGATAACCTAAATTAGGCATTATCAGTGTGGTGTATTTGGTTACTCTGGTTTGTCATAATAATAATAAGAGGAAGGCAGCATAATATTTGGTGAAGTGCATGTACTTTGGTGCCAGACTGCCTGGGTTTGACTCCTTGATCTGCTACTTGCTATGTGACTATGAACATATTACTTAACTGTGCTGTGCCCCATTTCCTATGAAATAACCTAATTCATATGGTTGTTATGGAGATTAAATGAATTAATGTATGAAATGCACTTAGAACATTGTCAAGCACATAGAAAACATATACACAGTCCCCAATTTATGATGGGGGTCCTTATAATTTTTCCACTTAACATGATGTAAAAGCTATACGCTTCCAGTAGAAACCATACTTTGAGTACCCATACAACCATTCTGTGTTTTACTTTCAGTATTTAATAAGTTACATAAAAATAAACAAAAAAGGTCTGGGCGCAGTACCTCACCCATGTAATCCGAGCACTTTGGGAGGCCAAGGTGGGCGGAACACAAGGTCAGGAGTTTGAGACTAGCCTGGCCAATATGGTGAAACCCTGTCTCTACTAAAAATACAAAAATTAGCCAGGCATGATGGCGGGTGCCTGTAGTCCCAGCGACTCAGGAGACTGAGGCAGGAGAATTGCTTGAACCCGGGAGGCAGAGGTTGTGGTGAGCCAAGATCACACCACTGTACTCTAGCCTGGGTGACAGAGCGAGACTCTGTCTCAATAAATAAATAAACAAATAAATAAGTTACACGAGATGGTCAGCACTTTAGTATAAAATAGGCTTTGTGTTGGATAATTTTGTCCAACTACAGGCCTGTGTAAGTGTTCTGAATGTGTTTAAGATAGCCTAAGCTGAGCTATGATGTTTGGTAGGATAGATGTATTCTATGCATTTTTGATATACAATATTTTTAACTTATGATGGGTTTATCAGGATATAACCCCATCATAAGGCAAGGAGCATCTGTATAAAGTATACAGTTATTCATGTTGATATTACTATGTGAGATGCTAAAATTATATATATACACAAAAGTAATGCATTCTGCACAATATCAAAGGCATCCCAAAGGTGATACTGGTTTTAACAAGAGCCCTAGAGGGAAAAACTGCAATATTGGGAAAAGGATGTTCTGTTCTCTTTTCGTTCATCCTGCCCTTTTTTTTTTTTTTTTTTTTTTTTTTGAGACAGAGTTTCGCTCTTGTTGCCCAAGCCGGAATGCAATGTCATGATCTAGGCTCACTGCAACCTCTGCCTCCTAGGTTCAAGAGATTCTCTTGCCTCAGCCTCCCGAGTAGGTGGAATTACAGGTGCGCCACCATGCCCGGATAATTTTTTGTATTTTTAGTAGAAACTGGGTTTCACCATGTTAGCCAGACTGGCCTTGAACTCCTGACCTCAGGTGATCCACCTGCCTCAGCCTCCCAAAGTGCTGGGATTACAGGCGTGAGCCACCACACCCCGCCAGCTTCTTCTGTTTCTTAGGAGTCCAGCATCTCCGTTGCTCAAAGAGATTTGCCAAGTTAGAAGTCCTTCTTTCTTCTAATACTGTACAAAAAGTATGGAGTAGATGGGAATTGGTTTGAAAGAACTAAAGATGTGAAACTGTAAACTTCATTTCCTTTTAAGGGATAATTACCTTGTGAAGTACAAGTACCTAATTGTGGCTAGAATGTGGATAATGATTCCCAGAGGATTTCTGTGGGAAAATTGGAGTCTGTGCTCCCAAATTAGTCACTTCTTTTTAGTTTTCCTATCTCCCAAATGAAAAATGAAATTTAGGTCAGGCATGGTGGCTCATGCCTGGGAAGCCAAAGTGTGCAGATCACTTGAGGCCAGGAGTTCGAGACCAACTTAGCCAACATGGCAAAAACCCATCTCTATAAAAAATACAAGAATAATTAAAAAAAAAAAAAAAACCAGAAAATAAAAATAAAAACAAGAAAAAAGTAAAAAATACAAAAATTAGCCAGGTGTGGTGCCACACACCTGTAGTCCCAGCAACTTGGGAGACTGAGGCAGGAGGGTTGCTTGAGCCCAGGAGGTAGAGGTTGCAGTGAGCTGTGATAGCACTATTGCCCTCCAGCCTGGGTGACACAGCAAGACTCTGTCTCAAAAAAAAAAAGAAAATTCATGAATTCAAATTCAAGGTATAAATTCAATTTATACCTTGGTTATAGTAGGTTTTCCATAAATGTTGAATAAATTGAAGCTAGGCAGGCCTACCTGTCTGTTCAACTGATTAAAGCATTTGTTATATGCCAGGAATGGTGGCTCACGCCTCTAATCCCAGCACTTTGGGAGGCCGAGGTGGGCAGATCACCTGAGGTCAGGAGTTCGACACCAGCCTGGCCAACATGGTGAAACCCTGTCTCTACTAAAAATAGAAAAATTAGCTGTGATGCTGTGATGCAGACCTGTAATCCCAGCTGCTTGGTAGGCTGAGACAGGAGAATCGTTTGAACCCAGGAGGCGGAGGTTGCAGTGAACCGAGATTGCACCACTGCACTCTAACTGGTGTGATAGAGACTCCGTCTGATAAATAAATAAATAAAATAAAACCTTTGTTATATGATGTGTATATAGTTTAAGTAGTTGTAACAAAAAGAACACTTGTGTTCCCTGTGGAAGTTTTTAAATATGTCCATTTGTTTCCTCTTAACCGCCTTTGCAATTATCATAACCTCTGCCTGGCATGCTGTCCCTTCCTAGGTATTCATGTGGCTAACTCCTTGTCATTTGGGTCTTATATTAAATGTCATCACATCAATGTCTTCACTATTGAGTTTGACTGAATAGTTAAGAAATAATACCAATCTAACACAAACTCTGAGAGATTAGAGGAAGAGAGAACAGTTTCCACCCATAGGCTGCAAAACTCTGATACCAACACTGACAAGGCTATTACAAGAGAAGAAAATTATAGACCAACATCCCTGATGAACATAAACGTACAACAAAAATTTTAAATGAAACATTAGCAGCCGGGTATGGTGGCTCATGCTTGTAATCCCAGCACTTTGGGAGGCTTAGGTGGGCGGATCACCTGAGGTCAGGAGTTCGAGACAAGCCTGGCTAACAGGGTGAAATGCCATCTCTACAAAAAACACAAAAATTAGCCAGGTGTGGTGATGCATACCTGTAGTCCCAGCTACTCTGGAGGCTGAGGCAGGATTGCTTGAACCTGGGAGGCAGACGTTGCAGTGAGCTGAGATCGCACCATTGTACTCCAGCCTAGATGACAGAGCAAGACTGTCTTAAAAATAAACAAAACAAAACCAAAAAAATTAGCAAATCAAATCCAGCAATAATAAAAAGAATAAGAAAACTGTTGCTCAACATTATTAATTAGATCCTCTTTAATGTTTTTCAAAGGCCATACATTAAAGGTTGGAATCCTTTTATTACTGCTTTGACTATTCAGATAATGCTTCTTTGACCATGATTCCTTGCGGACCCTAGGTCATAAGGGTCCAGCATTCATAAAGATTATAAAAATTTATCATGTCATTGTAATTTAAGTCATTATCCAGAATTGAGGTATATTTTAGATATGAAAGTAAATGTATTTTATGGCATTATTATAGTATATTTTGATTCCAGAGTTTTCATTTTCCACTTTGTATTTTCGGTGATAGGCCTTTCCCTTGTCTTGCAGATCAAGATATTTTGGAAACTATATTGATAGACAGCTGTATCTTCCCAAGTACCACAATAGTAAGTAGATAAGTTTTAGAATTACATCGTTTCATGATTTTTTTTTAAAAGAAAGTGTTTTAAAGCCTTTAGATTGAAATAGTTTGCTGAATACTGACCTCTTAAGTATAGATTCTTTTCGACTTTTAATATCATTCATTTTGGTGAACATACCAAAAACTGTCTCTTTTGAAAGGTTTTTTTTTTTCTGGATTTTTTTCTATCTTGAAGACCTTCCCTGTCTCCAAATCCAATCAGACTATGTAAAAATAGTCATATTCCTGCTCTGTTATGAAAAATAATGGAATGGAAAATATTGCTGGTTAGATATTTTTTGTATACTTTTCTTTATATATGTTTTCCCTTGATAGCCAGATCATTTGAGCAGTCTTATTATTGTGATGCTATATGATTTCCAAGATAGAAAATTTCAAACTCGTGTCCTTTCTGATAATGAAGAGTCCATATCAGAAGTTCAAGAAGTAGAGAACCTTCTTAACAGGTAATCGTAAAAGTGAAAAGAATATTTTATATGAAACCTACATTAGCATTTTTATTGGTAAAATTACATACAGTATAATGTGTAGAGAAGAGTTAAATTTTATAGAGAAAAATATAAAAATTCATAAATTTCTTGAATTCCTTTACAGTCTTGAACAGGTTAAGTATTTTGTTTAAAATGAATTTGTTTTTCAAAGCTTGAATTACAAGATCCAGTGTGTAAGCATGTGAGAAATCATTAAAAATTCCCAATAATTTTTAGCACATAAATTCAACTGTATTTGAAACAGCTACTAATTGCTTAGTTCACTTTATTTATAGCTTTGTAAAAAAAAAAAAGAAAACCTCTAACATGAGTCAAATGAGAAAATTCCAACAGTAGACAAGAATCAACTATTTTTCCAAAGTAAAGAAAAAAAATTCTACTTAAGAACAAACTAACATCTTAAATTTGTTTTCTTCTTATCCTAAATATCAGCAGAAGTCTACCATGAGAATAAGAAGTTTCTACCTCAAAGCGTAGATGGGATAATGAATTCAATTAATGCATGAAAATGCTTAGTTAGAACCAGACATAAAGTAAATTGGTCAGTAAATGTTAAGTGTTACTGTTTGCTATGGTTTGAATGTGTCCCCCAGAATTCATGTATTGGAAACTTAATCCTCAGTATGACAATGTTGGGAGTTGGGGCCTAATGAGAAGTGTTTAGGTCATGAAGGTTTCAGCCTCATGAATACATTAATGCTATTATCAAAAGGGCTTGTGAGGTGAGCTTGCTCTCTTGTGCTTTTGCCCTTCTGTGTTCTACCATTTGATGATGCAGCAAGAAGACCCTCACCAAATGCCAGCACCTTGATTTTGGACTTCTCAGCCTCCAGAACTATGAGAAAATAAACTTCTGTTCTTTATAAATTAGCTGGTCTCAGGTATTTTGTTATAGCAGTGCAAAATGAACTAAGACACTGTTGATTACAGCTTTTAGTACTATGTTGTTGAACTTTAATAGAAAGTACAATATAGCAACAACAACAATCTTGTAAGAAGATTTTGGCTTAGTGAATAATCTGATTGTCACTGTCAACAATTGTCAGTATGTCTGATTTTACAGGAAATTTAAGCAGTTTTATTTAAATTATTGAAGGCTGAGACCAGAAGACTCAGGTAATAGAGTAATGATAAGAATAGCTTACATTTATTGAGCACTTAATATGTATCAGGCACTGTTCTCAGAAGCTCTTTACGTAACAACTTTATGCACTGGTTACTGTTACCAACCTGTAATTTTACACATTGGAAAAATGAGGAACAGACAAGTTAAAGCAGGGGTCCCCAACCCCAGGGCTGCAGACCAGTACCTGTGTGTGGCCTGTTAGGAACTGGGCAGCACAGCACGAGGTGAGTGGCAGGTGAATGAGCATGACCACCTGAGCTCTACCTTCTGTCAGATTAGCAGCAGCATTAGATTCTCATAGGAGTGTGAACCTGATTGTGAACTGCACAGGGATCTAGGTTGCATGCTCCATATGAGAATCTAAGGATTCATCTAATTAGATGATCCTTATGAGATCATCTAATGCTTGATGATCTGAGGTGGAACAGTTTCATCCTGAAACCATTCCCTCCACCTTCCCCCAGTTCATGGAAAAATTGTCTTCCACAAAACTGTTCCCTGGTACCAAAAAGGTTCAAGACTGCTGAGTTAAAGGGGCTGTTTAATGCCACAGAGCTGGAAAGGGGAGTAGCCAGAATTCACACTCAGGAGTGACTCCAGAGTCCAAACTTCAACCATTTATATGCTAACATTCCTTCCACTTAGCATAGTGAGGCTTGGCTGAGGTACTCTGGAAGTTTAGAACATAGTCATATCTCATGTCAGTGTCATAGCCATGAGAAATCACGGGATGGAGAAGAGCAAAAGCAATCAGATGTATGTACTCTCTGTGTTAAATAAGTAAGGATCTTGTGCCTGTTTACTTTGGGTTTGGGGGAAACCGCCTTATTGGTAGTACCAGTATTGGGCAGCCCGACTCCCAGGATGGGCATTCAGAGGAAACTTGGTGCAGCAATATGCTATGGGACAGGCTCTGAGTTTCGGTTTCCCTGTGCTTCTCCTAGTTTCTGTTTGACATAGTCAGGATTTAGGGGACTTTCATGTCTGAACTTAGTCTCAGAGGGACAGATGAGAGCTGGGGTTATGCTGGATCAACCAAGAAACTCACAGGGCTCTAACCAAGTAAGAAAGATTACACTAGTTTCATCAGAAGTAGACTTTAGCTGAGGATGCTGGCAAGGAAAGTAGGAGTAGGACAAGCAAAGGACCTGGTTTAAGAGGTCAGAGGAACCAGAAGATATTAATGTCTAAGGATTTCTGATTCTCCAGATCTTCCCCATTCCTATAATTCACATCATGCTACCACCTGCCTTAACACATATTCTGGTTACATTGTTGTCAGTGCAATTGTTTTTTCCCATACCCAAACCAATAGAATTTTATGCATTGCAAATCTTATTGCTAGGAATTAATTTAGGAATCTTTTTCCTAATCAGTCATATTGTACTCAATTCACGTTATACTCAATTCATAATATACTGTAGGAGAAATGCCTATGTTTAGTGATTGAATTGTGGAGAAGAATAGTAGCACATTTCTGAGAAAATACATGTACAAAGATGCCGCAGTATTTTACTCAAGAGTCTTCTTAGCTTTCAAGTAATTGAAGCCATCTTCAGTTAGCTTGAGCAAAAATGGAAAATACAGATGCTGGGATATCTCATACAACTCAAGGACTCAGGAAAAGAATGAAATCAGGAACTGGAAAGATGTTAGGACTTTAATTTGCTTTATCTCTTTATCTTTTTATCTCTGCTTCTCTTGTAGTATCTGCTTCATTTTTTCCCCCTGCACATCTGCCTACTGGGCTTTTCTAGTAGGGCATGGAAAAGGCCCTATTGTTGTACCCCAGTACCCAAGCTTATGTTACAGTTGTACACTAGTTTCTTCACTTAGACTAACTTATTATCTTACCTCCCATTTCTAAATTCCTGTGAGAGGAAATTCAGTTGCCTCAGTGCAGGTCAGGTACGGTCTCTCCCGGGCCAATTCCCTGTAGCCAATGAAGTGGTATTCTAAACCACAGAAAGACAGCTGGAAGCCGACTCTATCCATCTTCTAGGGCTTGAGACTGTAGTTCCCAGGGAAGTTCAGTCACTGCAAGCTCAAAGTATACCTTAGCATATATCTACTTAGAGGATAAAGACTAATTCTTTTTTTTTTTTTTTTGAGATAGAGTCTTGCTCTGTTGCCCAGGCTGGAGTGCAATGGCGCAATCTCATCTCACTGCAACCTCCACTTCCCGGGCTCAAGCAATTCTCCTGCCTCAGCCTCCTGAGTAGCTGGGATTACAGGCACACGCCATCATGCCTGTGTTTTTGTAGAGACGGGGTTTCAGTATGTTGGCCAGGCTGGTCTCGAACTCCTGACTCCAGGTGATTCTCCCGCCTCGGCCTCCCAAAGTGCTGGGATTACAAGTGTGAACCGCCATGCCTGGCCCGATAAAACTAACTCTAAGAGGTTCTAGAAGAAGAAGTAATTAGCAAGAAGCTAAATGAGAATGATTTCCTCCTTGTATAAGTGATTTGACCTTTGTTGTTGTTCCTCCTGGGAATCCTTTTGTTTTTTCACTCTTACACCTCTATGCACCAACATGTATCTTTTTCTTCACTTATTCATGGGTTTAGACATGTAATCCAAGATGATACCTATTATCATTTTTTTTTTTTACATATGAAAGATCTTTAAGAATCCATTCTTTGTATAATATGCAACTGTCCTTTTAATACTGTGTGACTAGGTTAAAAAAAGAGAGCCACAACCCCTTGTTTCTCACTCCCCATGCCTTTCCACCAGTCCAGTAATCTATTTCTGTTAAATTATTTGCTGGACTGTTGTGAAGCAGCAATTGGAAAATAAGCAGTGAAAAACCAGAGAAAGGAGGGGAAAGACTTAGTTCTCCTTCCAAACCACCCCAAAACCATTTATCCTGATGTCTTCCACTTCACAGCTAAGGCATCACCATCTACCTAGATACCATCCTTGATTCTTCTTTCCTCCCTTCCCCTGCACTCAATCTGTATCTAATACGTCAAGTCCTGTAACTCCAATTCAAAAGCATACACTGAGCCTGTGCACTTCTTTCCATTTCCACTACTACCATCCAAACCTATGCCACCATAATCTATCACTTGGACTACCATGATAGCTTCCTTAGACACATTTCCCTGGCCTATAACTCTCACTTTCCTGCAATCAGTTCCACGTGGCAGGTAGAGTGGTATTTTCAAAATGTAATTGTGTAGTCATGATAGAATATCTTGGATCAGACTTCCCCTTCTACTGTAAACAACTAGAAAACTGGCCAAAATATATTATAGGACGTAAAGGTTTTGGACATTAGACAAGCAGCCGCACAGAAACTTGATCCCTGAAAGAACAAAACAGATGAGGTGAGCCCTAGAATAGTCCTGGCTTTATGCCTGGAAAAATTCTCAAACTGCAATGTGGGAAGTAGAAAATAGCAGTCTTGCTGAGTTAAGAAACCAGAGACCAGTTTTAGAAAATTGAAGTGATTGTTTTTTCTTCTTTATTGTATTAAGTGGCCAGGTGATTTACATTGACTGGTTTATGAATGTTAAACCAGCCATGCATTTTTGGGATAAGGCACATTTGCTCAGATATATTCTTTTTGTTGTCTTCTCCAGTTTCTCTCATTGCCCATAATGCTCCAGAATTTCTAATTGCCAAAATGCCCTTTAAATACTTGTTCATGGGTTTTATCTCTCACATTCTCTCTACTCCTTCTTCAGAAACTCTTTACCTGTTTCACTTACCTAGTAAAGAGTCTGAAGCAGATGTCTGATTTTATATTTTTCTGGGAAATTCAAGCAGTTCGTTGAAGATTATCTTTTGGCATTAAGAAAATACAATCAAGGTCAGGCGTGGTGGCTCACACCTGTAATCCCAGCACTTTGGGAGGCTGATGTGGGTGGATCATGAGGTCAAGAGATAGAGACCATCCTGGCCAACATAGTGAAACCCTGTCTCTACTAAAAATACAAAAATTAGCCAGGCGTGGTGGCGTGTGCCTGTAGTCCCAGCTACTCAGGAGGCTGAGGCAGGAGAATCGCTTGAACCCTGGAGGCGGAGGTTGCAGTAAGCCAAGATCGTACCACTGCACTCCAGCCTGGTGACAGAGCAAGACTCCATCTCAAAAAAATAAAAAATAATAAACTGAGGAAAAATGGCATATTAGTTAAGATTATTTTTTGCAACTGACAGATTCTGCAAAAGAGGGACTTTAAGATAATTTTTGGAATGATTGAACATGAGGTTGCAGGAAGGGCGGTGATGTAGCTACGCTTCTACTAACTAGAGCCTGTGACTCCAAATTCATCAGGACTCTAGTCTCTGCTGCTCTGTGCCTGCATTCTCTAATCATTCTATATTTCCAGGATAAGAAGCTTGGCTGCCAACAACTCCCTAACACGGAAGTTACATCGTATAGTACCAAACACTGGAAAAACTGGCTTGACTCTCTCTTCCTACATCCAAAAAATCTCTCTGTCTTTCTCTCTCTTCTCTCTCATGCACGCCAGTTGGACTTGAACTCTGCAATCAAATTACTTGAATTCAGATAATTGAGAGAGAGAGAATATGGAAGAGAGAGAAAGAGGAGATGTGACATGGCGTACCATAGGAGTGGCAAATAGTTCAGCACGTGACTGAAGATAGATTTATGGATGGGAGTGATGGGAACTGAGGCAGGAAGAGTTGGTTCAGGTTAAACTTTTAAGATCCTAGAATATCCTCATAAGCAGTTTAGATTCTGTCCTGTGGCTGATGGATTTCATCTAAAATTTAAGCTTAGGAATCACATAATTATAATTTAATATTATAAAGGAAGCTCTGACTGTGTGTGTAACTGGGATGATGGTAAAAAAGATAATCAGGCAGCTCTCTGTGATAACATACAAATTGTAGTAGAAAAAGGACTTCTGGATCAGGAATATTGGGGAAGGCTACTTTGCTACCATTTTCATCATTGCAGTCCTCCTTATTTAAAGCTATGGAAGAAGCTTTTTTTAGTAACCACAAGATAGGATACTTCATCTACAGAAGTATAGGTCTGGTTATTTTAAGAACATATGGATTTGATATTTGCCCTAAGTCTAATATAGTATATTTATATAAAAATCTGTATAACTGCATGTATGCTTTAATTTTTGTGGGATTAAATTTTGTTTAAAATCATGGTCCAAAATGTTTACTATCTGGAAAATTTATTTGGAGATTTATTTCTCCTTACACTCCTCCCATATACACAGCAAATATATATTTTTGGCTTCATATTTTTAGTCTTTAATGATTGAATAATTCAATAAATAGCATTTATTATGATAAATTTGAACTAAGTATGTATTTGCAAGTAGTGTTAATAAAAAATAGTCTGTACTCAGAGTATCTCACAATGTATAATATAGAACAGTAACTCACCCCTTTTACATTAATTTTTTTTAGGTGTATTAATGTACTATGTCATTTTTTTAGTATCCACTGCCGTAGTTCTGTGACATTTGGACACAGAACTAGACAAATCTAATTTTATTGTAGTCCTAAAAAGCTTAATGTTTGACCACCCTTCCCTTTCCTTCCCAAGTACCCTTATTTTCTCTCTCTCATATACATACACATAATATTCCCACATAAACAATTTTTTTGGGTGAGATGTTCTCATTCTATTGAGTAGATAAGACATGTAGAATAAGGACATTGCAGGCATAAAGAAAAGACTTAGTGATTTCACAGTTGGTGCTAAAAAAATAACAGAGATGCTCATTTACTACCCGCTCTTGTCCTGGCTCCCAGCAGGACAATGGTTTCTTTGAAACAATTTAGGTGGCTCTGACAGTAATTCCCTGAAAGTGTCCTCCCTTTCTGTGCCACCCACCAACCACAACTCAGATCATATTTGACTCTTTTGTGACATCTCTTCTTATTTCTCACTCAAGGTTATAATTGAGGTTGATTTCAGTTAGATTCCTACTGTGTAAATGCTATGAATATGGGTCAGGAATAAGTCCTGTGTTCTCATTCATTAAAGTTTTGGGCTATGAGATCAAGAAAAATCACTGAGCCATCATGGTGATGCTAACCAGTTCTTGTTTTTCTTTTGTGATTTGGAACTTTGAAGCATGGGACATTCAGAACTGGGAAGGACTTAATACAGACTCATGAAAGTTCTTTAATCTTATCAAGACTATACTGTTGCCATCTGTGATACTAATAACTAGCCTATAATGAGTGCCTTCTATACACCAGGCACTGCGCTAAGAATTTTGCACACATGATTGATAATCACTACATTAATAACAAGGTAAGTTGACCACCTTTAACAGATGAGAAAACTAGGCTGAAAAAGGAGATTAAGTAACATTCCTGAGGTTACACAGCTAGTAAGTGATAAAACCTGGATTTAACTTCAAGTTTATCTGACTCTAAATCCTAGACCCTTCTCAATAAATAAAGTTTGTCTTTTGGCTGGGCTCAGTGGCTCATGCCTGTAATCCCAGCACTTCGGGAGGCTGAGGCGGGCAGATCACTTGAGGTCAAGAGTTTGAGAACAGCTTGGCCAACATGACGAAACCCCACCTGTACTAAAAATACAAAAATTAGCTTGGTGTGGTAGTGTACACCTGTAGTCCCAGCTACTTGGGAGGCTGATGTAGGAGAATTGCTTGAACCCATGGGACGGAGGTTGCAGTAAGCCAAGATCATGCCACTGCACTCCATCCTGGGCGACAGACGGAGACTCTATCTCAAAAAAAACACAAGTTTGTTTTTCAACCAGCAATTAATATAATGATTAAGAAGTTGCTATACAACTATACAGGGGGAGCAAAAACAGAAAGAAATAAATCAGGATTATTGGATTTCTTTTTTTTTTTTTTTGAGACAGAGTTTCGCTCTTGTTGCCCAGGCTGGAGTGGAATGGCACAATCTCGGCTCACTGCAACCTCCGCCTCCTGGGTTCAAGTGATTCTCCTGCCTCAGCCTCCTGAGTAGCTGGGATTGCGGGTGCCCGCCACCACGCCCAGCTAATTTGGTATTTTTAGTAGAGATGGGGTTTCCCCATGTTGGTCAGGCTGGTCTCAAACTCCTGACCTCTGGTGATCCACCTGCCTCGACCTCCCAAAGTGCTGGGATTAGAGGCATGAGCCACCGTGCCCAGCCTTGGATTTCTATTTACAAATATGACACATTTTTATTTTAGACTTCAAAAATTTGAAATGGAATTATTATTTGTTAAAATTCTAAATGTAATTTTTTAGAGTTTCCAGTGGAAAATCGATAGTCTTGTCTCAAATGCAATAGATTAAGGATGGATTTTCTGTCTCTAGTTTTAAGATAAAATTGGCTGCGGCATTGGCAAGATGTCGAATCAAGCATGATGCCCTTTCAATTTACCACATCCTTCCAGAAACAGTTAGGAAACAGGAACTAAGGGCCTCCACTTTACCACTTTATGCTTGGATAAATACTTGTAAAATCAGGTAAGTGTTTAAATCAAATTCTTTATATTTCAAGTCTCCATCCTTTTAAAATAATGTGATGAGAAGCATTACCTTTTTAAGAGGTGGGGGTGGCACATCAAGGGGAGCGATTAGGCAATCAGAGTTAAGTTCCAGAGCTTATGACCAAATTACCAAAGGTTATTACATAAATATGTTAACTTCTCTGCCTATAATTATCTTTTAGTTTATTGTTAGTTAACATTGTTAGTTCCATTAGATGTAATGTATTAAGTGATATTTTTCTTTGTTACAGGAAAAAGGTGTTAGTGTTAAGCGCATTTTTAATGTATTATATTTGTAATTACAAGCTACTGTTGTATATTTACAGCCCTGAAGAAGTTTATAATAATTTGAAGAGAAGAGGCTATAATAAAGTCAAGTCTGTATTGCATGTTGATGATAAAGTCTTTGCTGTGGATCAGCATTGCTATGATGTCTTAATTTTTCCATCTCATCTTAAAAATGATCTTATAAATATAGATCTTTTCAAAGATTACAAACTTATTTTTCAGGTAAACTAATATTTACTTTCATTGTGATTCTCAACAATCCAACCTAGCCAAAGAACTTCTCCACTTAAAAAGAAAACCTAATACTGTTTATATTTTTGTAGATTATCAGGGAGGTTTATAAGGCCTAATTGTCACCTTGAATAAAATTAATACCTCTACAATCAGTGCATCTGATTGGCATCTTTGTCTCATGTGAATTTACAAAGAACATATCCTTCTCCCAGATTCCATAAATGGGAAGATTTGCATTGCTGGCAGCTGTAAGGTTCTACTTTTCTCCCCTAAAGGAGAATTCAAGAGAGAGAACAATGAGACCTTTTCTTCCTTCTCTTTCTGGGGAAGATACTAGTGCCATCTTGCATATGAAAAAACAATTGTAATGGTTTTTCATAATTTCTTTAATATAGTCTTATAGCTTTGATTTGTAAGAGGTGTATAAAGCCTATCAGTCCAGGAAGAGAATGTGAGGTATAATGTGGTTTCAACAGAACGAAAATAAAAGGTATAAAAAAGTAGTTTAAATTCATTTTTACATCCTTAGATTCCAATTATTGCCTCAGATGTACCTTGATCTTCTAAGGTTTATCTCTTTTCCACATTCATATTCTTGGGCAGAATCTCTTACCATATCAAGCACTGAGATCAACTGCAGAAGCCCAGCCTGTCAAGCCCCCTTTGATAAGCTTCTCAAACATCTTAGTGTTATTCTGTGAGCTAGTGGCAATTTAGGTGACAAGGTAATGGGGAAGAGAAAATGGATGTAGTAGATAAGTGGGTTTTTGTGAAGGGGTAAGAATTGGAGCTAAGATAGGACATCATTAATATGTTGACCATATTTTAGAGATTCTGTCATTGCTTTATACAAAAATTAGATAATAACAGTCATAATTTAGGCCAAACAAAGTTAAGCTCTTTGTTTTAAACATCAGTTGTCTTTGCTAACTCTTTACTTAAACATATATTAAGATATTAAAACTAAAATGGATTAGGTATCTAATATTACTATGAGGTACTTTCTTTTATGTAAAGCAAATAGAAGTCAGCTTATATTTCTAGTGATACCCTTTGAAATTCTAATCATACTATTATCTTATAGGACAAATCTCGAAGTCTTGCTGTCCATTCTGTAAAGGCTTTATTAAATATGGATGATGATATCTTAATGGTCAATACAGGTTCATGGTACACAGTTGCCCATATGTCAATTTTAACAAATAATAATACCTCAAAAGTATTTGTGTGTGGAGTACAATCACAAGCTAAGGATCCTGACTTGAAGACCCTTTTCACAAAAATGGGATGTAAAAGTATGTAAAAATATTTCTTCATTTGGTGATTATTGTTCTATAAGATTTTAGAAATGTTAAAAAGTTTTAATTTATTAGTTTTTTGTAACGCAAAAGCTCTATATGTGAACTAATATCTTAAAATCCTAACTAATCTATATCTTATCAGATTGTCCTTGTTACTTAATTTGGTTAAACAACTGTAGGTTAAATTAATATCTTGGTACTTTGTAATAGTGTTTGACATTTAGCTCACATAATTTGAGGCTCAAACATTTAGTTAAAGTAGAAATTTTATCATTTAATAAATAAGAATGATTATCGTTTAATAAATACTTACATAAGCGCTTAAGTGACAAAGATAGTATCTAGGACTAGAAGCTAAGTCTTTTTTTTTTTTTTGAGATAAAGTCTCACTTTGTTGCCCAGGCTGGAGTGCACTGGTATGATCACAGTTCACTGCAGCCTCTACCTTCTGGGCTCAAGAGATCCTCCCACCTCAGCATCTCAAGTAGCTGTGACTATAGGCTCATGCCACTATGCCTGGGTAATGTTTCTAATTTTTGTAGAGCCAAGGTTTTGCAATGTTGCTCAAGCTAGTCTCAAACTCCTGGGTTCAAGTGATTTGCCTGCCTGGGCCTCCCAAAGTCCTGGGGATTACAGGCATGAGCCACCAGGCCTGGCCTAGGAGGTCTTTTAGGCTTCTTGTTTTTAAAAAATGTTTCCATTGGATCATGCTAACTAAAGACTACATTTTATTGTAGGTTCAGCGAGGCTGAAAAACTAAGCAAAACTTTTAACAGATTCACAGGGATAGGGAGACAAAAAGTGGAATTCAGGATTTGACCAGGAGAGGTAGCCTGGTAAACACTCAGGATTTCACTTGGAGCCCCAAAGTCCATCTTGGATAGTGATCAGTCCTCCAAAGAATTAGAACCCACATTCCAGTCATCTTAATTCCCAATTAGATTAAGGTGATCTGGGATTGCTAGTGCCCAGTCTTAGCTGCCTGCCAGAAGCAAAAGTAAATTCCCTCTGGAGGAAAACAACACTATCCGACGTTTCTAATTATCTTCTAATTTTTTTCATTTATTATTTTTTATTTTTTTATTTTTCTGAGACGGAGCCTCCCTCTTGTTGCCCAGGTGGGAGTGCAGTTGGCACCATCTTGGCTCGCTGCAACCTCTTACTCCCAGGTTCAAGCGATTCTCCTGCCTCAGCCTCCTGCGTAGCTGGGATTACAGGCACCTGCCAACATGCCCGGCTAATTTTTGTACTTTTAGTAGAGATGGCATTTCATCATGTTGGCCAGGCTGGTTTCGAACTCCTTACCTCAGGTGATCCACCCATCTTGGCCTCCCAAAGTGCTAGGATTACAGGCGTGAGCCACCGCACCCAGCCCGTATCTTCTGAATTTTTTCTGATGCAATATCTACCACTTAATTTTATAAAACACTGACAGAACAAGAAAAGATATGACTGAAAGAGAAAGCACTGCAGTAGAAGCAGACCCACAGCATATCTGGAGATACTGGATTTATCAGATGTGGACTTTAGTTTTTTTTTTTTTTTGAGACAGGATCTTGTTATGTTGCCTAGGCTGATCTCATACTCCTGGGATCAAGCAATCCTCCTGCCTCAGCCTCTCAAGTAACTGAAATTACAGGCAGGTGCCACTGTGCCTGGCTCAAAATGTACACTTTAAAATAACTATGATTAATAAGCTGGAGGGACTAAATGTCAAGTTTTAGAATTTTAGCAAAGAACTGGAAACTATAATCAAAAAAGCTAAAAGAAAGTTCTAGAACTGAAAAATACAATGTGTGAAATTAAGAAATAAATGTGATATGGATTTAACAGTAAATTACACAGAACTGAAGATACAATAAGTGAACTGATAGGCCTGAAGAAAATATCCAGACTTAAGCATGGGGAGACAAAGGATATGAAAGAGGTCATAGGACACACATGAGACTCAGTGATTCAGTTATCTCATGTGTGTTTGATTGGAATTGCAGATGGAAAGGAGAAAAGGAATTGGAAAGAAACAATATTTGAATTTCAGGCTGAGAATTCTTGAAAATGGATGAAAGACATTAAGCCACAGATTCAAGAAGCCCTGTAAAAGTCTAATCAGAATACATGGAAAACATATCCTATGGCCTGACTATTTGTATCCCCCCAAAATTTGTATGTTAAAATCCTAACCCCCAAAGTGATGGTATCAGGAGGTGGGGCCTTTAGGAAGTTGTGAGGGCAGAGCCCTCATGAATGGGATTAGTGCCCTTATGAAGGGGACCCCAGGGAGCTAGGTAGCCCCCTTTCACCACCTGATGATACAGCAGGAAGGCACCATCTGTAAGAAAGCAGGCCCACACCAGACACTGAATCTGCTGGTGCCTTGATCTTCAACTTCCTAGTCTCCAGACTTGTGAGAAATAAAATTCTTTTGTTTGTAAGCTACTCATTCTATGGCATTTGTTGTAGCAGCCCAAACAGACTAAGGCAACATATTAGGCATACCATAGCATACCTGCTGAAAACCAAAGAGAAAGGCATTGGTGAGTAGCCAGGGAGAAAATACATATACCATCAATGGAATAGCAATAAAACTAAAAACTAACTTTTCAGTTGAAACAATTAAAACCAGAACCATTAAACAATGTCTTCATAATGCTGAAAGAAACTACCAAGCTAGATTTTTATATCCACCGAAAATACTCTTTGAAATAAAATAAAATAAAGATATTCTCAGACAAAATCTGAGAGTTTGTCACTAGTAGACACAGTAAAGGGAATACTAAAGATGCATTGTTTGGGTAGAAGAAATGTTACATAGGAAATTGGAGGCTGGGCACAGTGGCTCATGCTGGTAATCCCAGTGCTTTGGGAGGCCAAGCTAGGAGGCCAGGAGTTTGAGACCAGCCTGGGTAACAGTGAGACACTGTCTCTACTAAAAATATAAAAAAATAGCTGGATGTAGCTACTCAGGACCACTTGAGCTCAAGTTGTACTCCCACTTCATCCCAGGAGTTTGAGGTTACAGTAAGCTATGATTGTGCCACTGCATTCCAACCTGGGCAACAGAGCAAGACCCTGTCTCAGCTGGGCGTGGTGGCTCACGCCTGTAATCCCAGGACTTTGGGAGGCCGAGGTGGGCAGATCATGAGGTTGGGAGATTGAGACCATCCTGGCTAACATGGAGAAACCCCCTCTCTACTAAAAAATACAAAAAATTAGCCGGGTGTGGTGGCGGGCGCCTGTAGTCCCAGCTACTTGGGATGCTGAGGCTAGAGAACGGCATGAACCCAGGAGACGGAACTTGGAGTGAGCCCAGATTGTGCCACTGCACTCCAGTCTGGGCGACAGAGCGAGACCATCTCAAAAAAAAAAAAGACCCTGTCTCTAAAAAAAGTGGAGATGCGGCCGGGCACGGTGGCTCACACCTGTAATCCCAGCACTTTGGGAGGCTGAGGCAGGTGGATCATGAGGTCAGGAGATCGAGACCATCCTGGCTAACACAGTGAAACCCCGTCTCTACTAAAAATACAAAAAAATTAGCCGGGCGTGGTGGCGGGCACCTGTGGTCCCAGCTACTCAGGAGGCTGAGGCAGGAGAATGGCATGAACCCAGGAGGCGGAGCGTGCAGTGAGCCGGGATCGTGCCACTGTACTCCAGTCTGGGCGACAGAGCGAGACTCCGTCTCAAAAAAAAAAAAAGTTAAGTACTTAGGTAAATCTAAATGATTATAATCTAATGTCTAATGGGGTTGCAAATTAATGTCTGTGGGACTAAAGATATTTAATGTTAAATGCAACTAAAATAAATTACAACCATGGCATATAATTTTAGAGGAAAGAAAATAGAATTAATATGTCCTATGGTTTTTGCTTTTCTAGGAAGTGGTAAAGTAGTATATTAAGTCAATGATGTGTGCTATAATTTCTGGGATAATAAGTAAACACATAATAAAATAATGTATAATGAATAGTTAAGGGGGAGAGGAATAGAATATAGAATTGGAATATGAGTCTAAAAAAAGATTAAAAAGGAGAGGCCGGGTGTGGTTGCTCACGCCTGTAATCCCAGCACTTCAGGAGGCAAGGCGGGAGGATCACCTGTGGCCAGGAGTTCAAGACCAGCCTGACCGGCATGGTGAAACCCTGTCTCTACTAAACATACGAAACTTAGCCAGATGCAGTGGTACAGGCTTGTAGTCCCAGCTGCTTGGTAGGCTGAAGCATGAGAATCACTTGAACCCCAGATGCAGAGGTTGCAGTGAGCTGAGATCATGCCACTGCACTCCAGCCTAGGCCACAGAGTGAGACTCTGTCTCATAAATAAATAAATAAATAAATAAATAAATAAATAAATAAAGGAGAGAAGACCAGGCACAATGGCTCATTCCTGTAGTTCCATTCCAGCACTTTGGGAGGCTGAGGTGTGTGGATTGCATGAGCCCAGGAGTTTGAGACCAGCCTGGGTAACATGGTGAAACCCTATTTCTATCAAAAATACAAAAAATTACCCGGGTGTGGTAGCATACACCTGTGGTCCCAGCTACTTGGGAGGCTGAGGTTAGAGGATTGCTTGAGCTCAGGAGATCAAGACTGCAGTGAGCCATGATTGTGCCACTGCACTCTAACCTGAGTGACAGAGCAAGCGCCCCTGTCTCAAAAAAAAAAAAAAAAAAAAAAAAAAAGAGAGAAAGGGGACATAAAAAAAGCAAGACGAATAGCAAATACGATGGTAGATTAAACCAAATAATATGTATTTAAGCTAACGTACATTATATGCATATGACATTAAAATATTATGTAAACATAGAAATACACACACACACACGTGGAGTGCAGTGGGGCAATCTCAGCTCAATATAAATTCAACCTCCTGGGCTCCATCGATACTCCTGCTCAGCCTCCCAAGTAGCTGGGACTACAGGCATGTGCCACCATGCCTTGCTAATTTTTAAATTTTTTTGTAGAGATGACATCTTGCTATGTTGCCCAGACTGGTTGTGAACTCCTGGGCTCAAGCAATCCTCCTGTCTTGGCATCCCACGGTGTTTGGATTACAGGCATAAGTCACTTCATTGCTAACAATGAAGAGAGATATTTATAATTATGAAAGGTTTAATTCATCAGGAAAATATGACAGTACTAAAGATATATGTATGAATAACATACTCCTAAAATATATAGAGAGTAAAATTGTCCAGAACAAGTGAACACTCTCTGTATACAAAAAGTCCAAAGGAATCAATGAATACACTATTAGAACTAACAAATTAGTATATAGTAAGGTTGCAGGATACAAAATGAATATATAGAAATCTATTGTATTTCTATCCACCAACAATGAATAATATAAAAAATCAAAGAAAGAAAACAATCCTTTTTATAACATCAAAAAGAATAAAATTCTTAGCAATAAATTTAATACAAGAAGTTCAAGACTTGTACGATGAAAACTACAAAATATCATTTAAACAAATTGGGAGACTGGATGCTGTGGCTTGTGTGGGAGGCCAAGGTGGGTAGATCACTTTGAGCTCAGGAGTTCGAGACCAGCCTGGGCAATATGGCAAAACCTCGTCTCTATAAAAAATACAAAAAGAAATTAGCCAGGTGTGGTGGCTCATGCCTGTAGTCCCAGCTACGAGGGAGGCTGAGGCTGGAGAATCTCTTGAACTTGGGAAGTAGAGGTTTCAGTGAGCTGAGATTGCACCGCTGCACTCCACCCTGTCTCAAAAAAAAAAAAAAAAAAAAAAGAAGAAAAGAGAAATTAGGGCCGGGTGCAGTGGCTCACATCTGTAATCTCATCACTTTAGGAGGGGCTAAGGTGGGAGGCTCACTTGAGGCCGGGAGTTTGAGACCAATCTGGCAACGTAGCAAGATCCCATCTCTACCAAAAATTTAAAAATTAACCAGCCATGGTGGCACATGCCTGTAGTCCAAGCTACTTGGGAGGCTGAGGTGGAAGGATCACTTTAGCCCAGGAGTTCAAAGCTACAGTGAGCTGGTTCATGCCACTGCACTCCAGCCTGGGCAACAGAGTGAGACCCTGTCTCTAAAAAAATAAAAAATAATTAAGGAAGACATAAACAAATGGAAAATATTCCACGTTTAAGGATCGGAACACTTGATATGGCGGTGCTCCCTAAATTGATCTACAGATTCATCGCAGTTCTTATAAAAAGCTCAGCTGAGCTTTTTGCAGAAATTGACACACTGTTCCTAAAATTCACATGGAAATTTAAGGAACCCAGAATAGCTAAATGAGTTGTGAAAAAGAACAAAGTTTATAGAACTCACATTTCCTGATTTAAAAGCTTACTACACAGCTACAGTAATCAAGAAGTGTGATGCTAGTATAACGATAAATGTATGGATCAGTGGAACAAAATTGAAAGTTCAGAAATAAACCCTTACATTTATGGTCAGTTGACTTGCAACAAGGTTGCCAAGACCATGCAATGGGAAATGAATAGTCTTTTCAACAAATGATGTTGGGACAACTGGATAGGCACTTAGAAAAGAATAAAATTGGATGCATATCTCAAATCATATATAAAAATTAACCCAAAATGGATCAAAAATATAAGTGTTAGAGCTAAAACTCTTATAAGAAAACACAGGTAAGTTTTCATGAGCTTGGAATTAGCAGTGGTTGTTTAGATATGACACCAAAAGCACAAGCAACAAGAAAAAAAAACAGATAAATTGGACTTCATTAAAATTAAGAACTTTCGTGCTTCAAAGTCACTATCAAAAAACTGAAAAGACTGACTGGGCACGGTGGCTCATGCCTGTAATCTCAGCACTTTGGGAGGCTGAGGCAAGTAATCTCAGCACTTTGGGAGGCTGAAGCAGGTGGATCACCTGAGGTCAGGAGTTCAAGACCAGCCTGGCCAACATGACGAAACCCTGTCTCCACTAAAATTACAAAAATTAGCCAGGATGGTGGTGCACACTTATAATCCCAGCTCCTCAGGAGACTGAGGCAGGAGAATAACTTGGACCCAGGAGGCGGAGGTTGCAGTGAGCCAAGATTGCGCCACTGCACTCCAGCCTAGGCAACAAAGCAAGAATCCATTTAAAAAAAAAAAAAAAAAAGATAACTCACAGAATGGGAGAAGTTATTTGCAAATCATCTGTCTGCAAAGGGACTTGTATCCAGAATATATAAACAACTTAACAATAAAAAGACAAGTAGCCCAACTTAGAAAGGGTAAAAGATCTGAATAGATATTTCTCCAGTGAAGATCTACAAATGACCAGTAAGCTCATGTGAAAAGATGCTCAAAATCATTAATCATTAGGGAACTGCAAATCAAAACCATAATGAAATACCACTTCAAACCCACTAGTATGGCTATAGTTTAAAAAAAAAAAAAAAAAAGGAAAACAACGTGTAAGCAACAATATGGAAAACTTGCTGATGGGAACATAAAATGGTGTAGCTACTTTGGAAAACAGTTTGGCAGTTTTCCAGTAAGTTAAACATAGAGTTACTATATAACTTAAGAATTCCGCCGGGCGCGGTGGCTCAAGCCTGTAATCCCAGCACTTTGGGAGGCCGAGACGGGCGGATCACGAGGTCAGGAGATCGAGACCATCCTGGCTAACACGGTGAAACCCTGTCTCTATTAAGAAATACAAAAAACTAGCCGGGCGAGGTGGCAGGCGCCTGTAGTCCCAGCTACTCGGGAGGCTGAGGCCGGAGAATGGCGTGAACCCGGGAGGCGGAGCTTGCAGTGAGCTGAGATCCGGCCACTGCACTCCAGCCTGGGCGACAGAGCGAGACTCCGTCTCAAAAAAAAAAAAAAAAAAAAAAAAAAAAGAATGCCACCTTTAGGTCCATACTCAACAGAACTGAAAACATATATTGACACAAAAGCTTGTACATGAAAGTTCATAGCAGTGTTATTCATAATAGCTAAAAGGTGGAAATAGCCCCAAATGTCCATCAAATGATGAGTGGATTAAAAAATGTGGTGTATCCATACAATGGAAGAGTATTTGGCCATAAAAAAGAATGAAATCCTAATGGGGCAAGATGGATGAATCTTAAAACATGATGCTAAGTAAGAAAGCCAAACAAAAAAGTCCTCATTTGTGATTACATAAATGAGGGGAAGAGGACAATATCCCAAACAGGCAAATCCATGGAAACATAGAATAGATGAGCAAATGTGATGGGCTGGGAGAAACGGTGAATGGAGAATGACTACCAATGAGTATAGGGTTTCTTTTGGGAGTGAAGAAAGTGTTGTGGAATTTGATAATAGTGATGGTTACACAGCTTGGTGAATATACTCAGAAGAACCCCTGAATTGTATACTTAAACCTTAAGAAAATCAATCAGAACCAAAAACTAGACAATTTATCAATTTATCTTAGTGGGAGATTTTAACAGACCTCTCTCAAATTGAAAACAAATTAGTAAGATAAGTAACTATATAGAAGATGGAAACAACATGATCAGCAAGTTAACCAAACTAACATTTGTAGAACTCTGTACCTAGCAACTGCACAGCACACATAAATAGCAAAAATTACTACATACTGGGCCAGGAAGCAAGTTTCAGTGACTTTCAAAGGACTGAAATCATACAAAGTTGTTGTTGTTTTAGAGACTGGTTCTCACTGTCACCCAGGCTGTAGTGCAGTGGTGTGATCCTGCCTCACTGCAGCTTGATCTCCTGGGTGCAAGCAGTCCTCCCACTTCAGCATCCCAAGTAGCTGCTATTGTAGGCACATGCCACCACTCTCAGCGTTTTTGTTTTTGTTTTTTTTCTGGGTAGGGACAAGGTCTCATTATGTTGCCCAGGCTGGTCTCAAACTACTGGCCTCAAGCGTTCCTCCTGCCTCAGCTTCCCAAAGTGCTGGAATCACAGGCATGAGCCACCACACCTAGCCCATAATATGTTTTTCAACCACAGTGGAATCAAGCCAGAAATCGATTAAAAAAAAAAAAAAAGAAAAAGTAGGAAATCCCATGACATTTTGGATTCTTTTATTTTGAGATAGAGTTTCACTCTTGTTGCCCAGGCTGGAGTGCAATGGCGGGATCTTGGCTAACTGCAACCTGCGCCTCCCAGGTTCAAGTGATTCTTCTGCCTCAGCCTCCCGAGTAACTGGGATTACAGGTGCGTGCCACCATGCTCAGCTAATTTTTTGTATTTTTAGTAGAGATGGGGTTTCACCATGTTGGCCAGGCTTATTTCGAACTCCTGACCTCAGGTGATCCACCCACCTCAGCCTCCCAAACTGCTGGGATTACAGGCATGAGCCACCACACCCCGCCACACTTTGGAATTAATATGACATACTTCAAAATAATTTATCAGTCATAAAAGAAATCACAGTGGGAATTAGAGAATATTTTGAACTTAATGATTGTAAAAATACACGTTAACATGTAGAATGCAACTAAGGGGGAATGTTGTAGCCTAAAATACTACCATTAGAGAAGAAGAAATAGTAAAGATTGATGATGCTTACATGCATGATAAGAAAGTTAGAAAAACAGCATCAAATAAACCTGATGGAAGACTATAATAAAGATGGCAGAAATTAATGTTATAGAAAACAAACAGCATCTCTCTCAACAAAACCAAAAAGTGACTTTTTAAAAGAAAATAGAATTGATTCATCAAGAAAAAGAACATAAAACAATTCAGTTATCAATAATATCACTGCAGATCCTAGATACATTTAAAAATACAATAAAAAGATACTATGAGCAATTTTATGCCAATAAACTTCAACATTTAACTGATATGGATTCCTGGATAGACAAGTTGCCAAAAGTGAGAAATAGTTTTGGAAAATCTGGATACTCTTGGATCTGGCTATTAAGATCTTAAGATTAATGGCTATTAATATCTATTGAATTCATAATTGAAAATCTTCCCACAAGACAAAAAGTTTTTAAAAATTTTATTCCTATATGGTATTGTCACAGAATTCTGCAAATAATTTAAGGAAGAAATAATACTCTTTCAGAGAATGGAAGGAGGAACTACTTCCCAGTTCATTTTATAATCTCGATGAGCTTGCCCTTTCCTTTTATTTATTTATTTTTTTGAGACGGTGTCTCGCTCTGTCGCCCAGACTGGAGTGCAGTGGCGCGATCTCGGCTTACTGCAACCTCCGCCTCCCAGATTCAAGCAATTCTCCTGCCTCACCCTCCTGAGTAGCTGGGATTACAGAGGCATGCCATCACGCCCGGCTAATTTTTGTATTTTTAGTATAGACGGGATTTCACCATGTTGGTCAGGCTGGTCTTGAGCTCAAGACCTCGTGATCTGCCTGCCTTGGTCTCCCAAAGTGCTAGGATTACAGGTGTGAGCCATCGTGCCCGGCCGAGGTTGCCCTTTCCTGAGATGGGAAAGACTGTGGTACAGTTAGGTTTTAGTTATATTAGGTTTAAGATGCCTGTTAGACATTAAGTGAAAATGTCAAGCAGGTATTTGGGTACACTCTTTTGGAGTTCAGGGGAGAAGTCTGTGTTAGAGACACACATTTGGGATTTGTCAGCATTTACATAATATTGAATGTCACGATCACTAAAGAAGTGAGTTTAGGTAGTAAAGAAATCTAAAAGCTGATTTCTGGACACTCCAATACCTAGAGGTTAGGAAGCTGAATAAGAGGGAATCAGCAGAGGAGCCACAGAGAATTAGAAGAAGAATCAAGAGAAAGCAGGTTCAGAAACTGGGCCAGTTCTTATTATTGCCTCTCAGCTCTAAACCCACACTTTGTCCTGTCTTACGATGCTGGGACTGTGCTCTGATTCTCCCTTTCTCCATTGCCAACTGCCTCTGTCATTAGAGGTTGCCGGAGAGACTTTGTAAGACTGAAAGAGGAAGAAGAAAGGACTTTTCTTCTTCCAATGCTTGTTTATCCCTGTGGTGGCTGTGTAGAATCCTGGCAGTGTTTACGACAGCATCTTCCTTTGGTATCATGCCCTCTTCTCAGAGACCCGAATCTCAGCCTGGTCTGTGTTGAGTGTAGGGTTGGGGGCAGGGAGGTGCTCCGCTGAGTTTCTAAGTTCCTTGTTCACTTTTCTCTCAGTCTTGGGGCTGAGGGTGGGAATAGTGGCTGCTCTCTTCAGTTCTTACATCTGTACACATTAGAGTTTTCAAATAGTTGAGCAGTTTTTACCTACTTAACAAGAGGGAATAGGAACTACTGGGGAGCCAAGCAGTAGAAGAGAGGAAATTTCTCCTTTTAGAAGTATTCCAGCTAATAAAGGAAAAAGGCGTTTTAGAATTAGAATGTGAGTGTTTTGCAACCCCTTTGGTGGTACCACAAAGGCAACTGAGTGGAGGAATATCATGCCATCTATAAGTAGTTTTGCCCCTTTCTCTCCGTCCCCCAAAGGAAAAAATATTGGTCTTCTAAAGATTCACTTACGCCGGGCGCGGTGGCTCAAGCCTGTAATCCCAGCACTTTGGGAGGCCGAGACGGGTGGATCACGAGGTCAGGAGATCGAGACCATCCTGGCTAACACGGTGAAACCCCGTCTCTACTAAGAAATACAAAAAACTAGCCGGGCGAGGTGGCGGGCGCCTGTAGTCCCAGCTACTCGGGAGGCTGAGGCCGGAGAATGGCGTGAACCCGGAAGGCGGAGCTTGCAGTGAGCTGAGATCCGGCCACTGCACTCCAGCCTGGGCGACAGAGCGAGGCTCCGTCTCAAAAAAAAAAAAAAAAAAAAAAGATTCACTTACTAATTTACAGGAAGTACAGAAAATAGGAACATGTTAAGCTGCATTCTAGGAAAACAGCAAAATCCAGACAGTGGGAAACCCTGGCAGGGCAAATAATGAAGTTTCAGTAAGAAATAAATGTTAAGAAACAATGGAGGGAGAACCTGTAGCTGAAAAGAAATTTAAAGTAAGACTGATCAATTGCCATGTATGTACCTTATTTAGATCCTGATTCAAACAAAAAACTTTTGACATGTGTGAAACTATTGGGAAATGTGAGCCGGATTAGATATTTGATGATAATAAGGAAACATTTTTAACTTTTTTGGTGTGGTTACATTTTAAAAGAAGATTTTATCCTCTTAGAGATATATGTGGAACTATTTATAGATTCAAAATAATAGGGGGCTGGGTGGGAGGGGCTGCATTGTACAGATGAAAGAACATTAACCATGAATGTTTCACTGTTGAAACTCTGTGATGGGCACTTGAGAATTTATTATATTATTATGCCAAATTGCAGATGTTTGAAGTTTTCAAATAAAATGTTTAAAATAGTGGCAGGGGGCAAGAAGAAAAGGATGACTATTGAAAGAAAAAACAGTTTTAAAAGACACAGAGAATAGGAAGAGGGAAAAATTGATGAGGCAAGAGAAAGGCAGCAGGTGGGGACATATCAAGAGTGATTCTTCAGCAGGTGAGGGGTGTGCTAGCCACTGCAAAAGTGAAGGGTTGGCTGTAAAATAGGGGCACAGATGACTATAATGCAAGGGAAGGCAGACTCTTAAGCTAAGTCACAAGATCCCTAAAGTTCTGATTGATGTTTTACACCAGTTTGTATGGATTCTGTACCTTGGACTGGCAACTTATAAGTGCTTCTGATAACCCTCCCCTACCTTGTTTTTTTTTTTTTCCTGGAGAGTAGAACATAAAAGGGGATAAAGAATGGGAGAGGGAAATAACCAATATCGAGCCCTTGCTATGTAATAGACACCATGCTAAGCTTAACTACTTTATCTTAGTCTTCACCACAGTTATATGAGGTAGCCATCTCATTTTATGAAGAAGGAAATGGAGGCTCAGGGAGATTAAAATGCACAGCTAGTAAAGAGTGAAGCTGGGAGTCAACTTGAATTTTTCTGCCTCTGAAGTCCATTTCTCCCCTACTATATATCCTGCAGTTCAGAATGAGAAATTTAATTTTAAATTTCAACATCATTTCAGGTGAAGGAGAAAGCATTCTATTAATAGGATTCCTGTATTAACTTTGGGTAGGTATCAGAGAAGAATAGCCCTCTTTTCTAACTACATCAAAATGAATTTTTGTGAGGTTGAGGATTTAAAAATGTACAATAAATAGATATAGTCGCATACTACATTAAGATTTTTCATTAATATTTTACATTAATTTTTCTGTGTTTTTTCCCCAGATATTGAAATACTTCGTGAGACATTTATTAACATTGAATCAAAGGATCACAGGTTACAGAAAGTTAAAGTGATTTTGCTGCTACCTCGTTGTTCAGGACTGGGTGTTAGTAATCCAGTAGAATTTATTTTAAATGAACATGAAGGTACTTGTTTTAATTTCTAAATTATTGAAATTAATTGACAGTTTAAAATATAAAATTATGTAAAATAATTAAAATAGCATATCAAATACATCTGATAAATAATAGCAACCATATATAAAGTACTTAATATGTGTAAAGTCCTTTACCTCTGTTACCTCATTTAATCCTTACACCAATCTAATAGACCAGGGTGATATTAAAAATATTTAATAATTGGAATAATGTAGGCAATCAGAAAAGATCCTGGCCAGTATGCTATTCTGAATATACCAGAGCTCTTGATGTGAGTGTTAAAATTTACCAGCACTCTATAGATGAAAATACTGAGACTCAAAGATTGATTCATTTTTCTCAGGTCAAGGAACTAGAGAAGAGCTAGGATTCAAATTTAGATTTGTTTGACTCTAGAGCCCCTATGTTCTAAACATGATCCTAATTAAATCATAAACAGATTATTTCAAACTCAAAAGTGTCTTAATCTCTAGGATGTATGCTTTATGAAATGAATATCTCAGACTAAATATAGGAGCATTTACATTTAATTTTATTGGCTTTTAAATACATTTAAAATAATTATTATTTAGCATTAATATTTACTGAGAACTTAGATGTAAGGCCCTGGGTGTGGCACTTTTCTTGGATTATTTCAGTAAGTCTTCACAAGAATTCTGTGAAGTAGTAACTTGTTAACTTCTATTTTACAAATGAGGAATCCCAGGCTCAGAGAAGTTAATGAAGTCTCCTAGGATAATGGGGCTAGTAAGTGGCAGAGCTTGGATTCAAATATAACCAGTCTGACTCTGAGACTGGCACTTTTAATGACTCTCTTAATCACATTATATTGCTCCAAATTAAATGAAACTTATTCTTATCCCTTGCTTATATTGAAAGGCATAGATAAGGTTAATTAGAATATTAGAAACAGAAGACATTCCGTCAACGTACAGAATATAGTAACTGTTTTCTATTTCTAGCAAGGACAGAAAGAGGAGGAAAAGAAATGAAGGGAAAGGAGCTAATATTTATTAAACACAACAATGTCCCAGGCAATATTCTAGGTAGTGTTCACATACTGTCACTTAGTATTCACAATAACTTTTTGAGGATAGTGTTCTTATAATTGTAGAGGAAAAAAACCAAGACTCAGAAAAATTAAACAAGTTGCTTATGATCATGGAGCTAGTAAGTAGGGAAGCTGGGATTCAAATTCAGGTCTGTCAGCACATTTTCTTTCCACTAAAAGACACTGTCTTTAACTGGGTTTACACTGTACCACATGGAATTTTGACTTGCTATAGAAAATTTCTTTCCGGAGAGACTTAAACAGAAGAATAACCAATTCAGATGGTAGAATGGTAGGCAGGCTGAGAAAATTTCTAGATGAACTTTAAGAAATAATCAAAGAACAATTAGTAGGCACTAAAAGAAAAGGGGGAAGGAAAAAAGGGGGAATAAATAGCAGCTATAATAGGCATAGCAGTCAGGAGAACTAGAGCTCAGAACTGTGAGACTCTGGCCTTATCCTGGGCCATTTTGAGGTGGAAATCCAGAAAAAAATAAACCACAGATTAAAAATAAAGGCTAGGGGAGAAAAGCCTGAAGGAAATTACAAATAAGGAAAGGGGGGAAAGGAAAACATTTCCTAGGTACTGGTAATGTTTTGAAAGCCTTGATGAGGAGATGATAGGATAAGCTAAGAAGTGGTCACATCCTGAAGCAAGTGGGCTTTTGAAGGAACCTGTACTCTGAGGAGCTAAAAGCCAGAGCAAATAAGGAGTTGCTGACCTAGTGGCTGTGGTGGGAACGTGGAACATTAGTCAGAAACAGTGGAGGTGAATCCAAAAGATTATTTTATTAAACTTAGATACAAGGAATTAGTTTTAAAAACATTAACATTGAAAAATATTAGAACCATTGAGGAATATATGAAGTTGGTCCTTGCTAAAGACTTGGAATTATTTTAAGATAGAATTAAAGAAGTAGATGATATGGCTTTAGAGTATAATAATTTGTAATAGTCCTTTAACAAGTAATGGAGAGTTTTAGAATAGAGAAAAAAAAATGTGAAATGTAGGCCAGGCACAGTGACTCACACCTGTAATCCCACCACTTTGGGAGGCTGAGGTGGATAGATCAGTTGAGGCCAGGAGTTCGAGACCAACCTGACCAACATGATGAAACCCTGTCTCTACTAAAAATACAAAAATTAGCTGGGCATCATGGTGTGCACCTGTAGTCCCAGCTATTCAGGAGGCTGAGGCATGAGAATTGCTTAAACCTAGGAGGCAGAGGTTGCAGTGAACCGAGACTGTGCCACCGCACTCCAGCCTGGATGACAGAGTGAGATCCTGTCTCAAAAAAATAGCAACAACAACGATAACAAAAAACAAAAAACCCCTCATGAAATGTAAAACTAAAAAATTGGGAAGAAGTGGAGTTTAATTAACCTTTAGTGATATTATTGGTATGGGCAACAGCCACATGCATGGTATAAATAATTGGCTGTCATACTCTAGCGAGTTCTAGAGAGGTAGTATAATACAGAGTTTAGAAATTTGGGCCCTCTGGTTAGATTTCTGAGTTAGAATCCTGGCTGTCCACTTAGTAGCTATATAACCTTAGACAAGTTGTTTAATGTATGTTTAAACAATTATCTTAATGTTAAAAGGATAGTAATTCTTCAAGTGGTCATTAAAATAATCTACATAAAGTAGTAGCATTGCATTCAGTATGTCTTCATTAATATCAATATATATATTTAAATTATTTTTCAAAAATTAAAAAATGTAAGACATTATTTCTTAATCTGTTATGAAGACATAACATTTTCTTTTCTGAATTTTTTTCTTCCAAGGTTTCTTTTGGAAAGTTAGTATTTTAAACTATATCCTTGTATGTTCTCAGATCTGACTATAGCCCATTTGCTTTTATTTTAGAAAATAAATCTTATTTTCTCTTTCCAGTGTTAGTCTCGAGAACTGACTGCATTTTCTCTGTGTCTAAATGACTTATATGACTACTTGGATGACTATCTCATAGCAACTTGCAGAAAAACAATATTAAATATTTTCAGTATTTTTGAAAAGCAATATTAAAATGAAACAGAATTAACTTTATTGTTCTAATTTTTAAGTCAACATTTTAATGTCTATTTAGTTGTAATAGATATTTTCCATGAAACACTTTTATTGGTAGGCAAAATGATTGAAAAATTATGTGATGATAACAATATGTAAAAAGTTTTTAATGGTGCTATATTTAAAAGCATTTCTTTTTAAAATTCAGATACAGAATTCCTTAAAGATCACTCTCAAGGAGGCATATCAGTGGACAAACTTCACATTCTTGCTCAACAGCAGTACGAACAGCTAACACATGCAATGAAATGTAAGTTTGTCACAGGCACCATCTTGTTAAAATACGGTGTACATTTTAGAAATATTAGTCTTTAATGATCTATTATAATCAAGCAATGAAGTGTGAGCCATGAGCACATTTTTCAGAATCTTACTGCCTTCAAATAACAAAATATTTATCTTTACCAATTTAATCTCAGTTTCTAGAATACATGCTTTACTGTAATTTTAAACAGGTTAGCAAGCATAATTTACTAATTTTGTAATGCCGAAGTGAAATAATTATGTATATTTATAATTGTAGTTTCAGCTTTCCTGTTTCTTCTCTTGGATTTCTTACTTGATATAATTTTTCTGTTGTCATTGTGCCTACCCCTAACAACTCTTCTACAGTCCAAATTTTAGCCAAACTCTTATTTCTCTTAGTGCTAAGTAGAGAACAGAGAGGTGCAATCGCAGAGAAAGCCTAGACCTCTTGATTTGAAGTTTGAGTAACAAGGCGGCACTTTGAGTGATTTATATCATTGCTTTAATAACTTTATTTAGATTTTGAGTACCACTGCTTTTCCACATATGCACACAGAAATCTAGATGTCTCTGAGAAATTAATAAGCTTTTATTAATTCCATATATATTTATAAAGTGCCCACTTTGGGTCAGGCATTAAGCTGTATGTAAGGTGTATCAGTGTTAGCAAATCCTGACCTGCAAAGGCTTAAAGATAAATGGATGTGTGCATAGACCCATCTATATTATGGGTATAGATCTATGGGTATAGATCATTCAGTAAATAAATACATAAACATACATGAGGTAGAAATAAGGCCTATAGAAGTCACAGAGGTCACAGCTTGCCAGGAGTAAAAGCAAAAAATAAATAAGTAAATAGAAAGCACAGAGGAGGCCTTTTCTTTTAGTTTATATTGCTAATAAATATTCATTTGAACATGATATGAATATGATATGGGAAATAAGTTGATTGGAAGATCAGGAATTTGGTAAATAATAAGCTGATCCTTTTAAATTAAATTTTAATTAGATATTTAAAGCTTAAAAAAGCTTCAGAAAGAATCTGAAAAGCAAAGGGATTTTAATGACATAAGCTCTTTTATGATGCCAAATAAACATAAAATTTGGCAACTCTTGAGATTATGACAGTTTATATTACTGGAAGACATACTGTAAGTCAAAACAAGTTGTATTTAATTTTCCCTTAAGAGAATGCTATCTTAGGTAGTTAAGTGTGTAATCAGGGGTTTGACTCCAAATTTTGATAGAACTCACTAAAAGCCCCATTTGAAATCAACCACATAAAAGATAATTATGTAATCTGTCATGGAATTAGAGTAAAAACAAATATTTAAAAAAACCAAAACTAACTGTGCTGAGTCCTCGTTAGTTGTGAAAATGATTTTTAAATATTTGAGCACCTATTGCTTACTTATTATGTGCCAGGCACCTGCTACTTACTTTATATGTACTATTTTATTTAATAATTACCAAACCTTCTTCCTTAGCTTGCATGCTGTCTTTGACGAGAGCAACAATGGGGACCCCTAATTCCCTTGCCCTCTAAGACTCACAGCCTTGCCACTACTCTCTACTTTAAAATCATAAGTGGGGGCCAGGAGTGGTGGCTAATGCCTGTAATCCCAGCACTTTGGGAGGCCAAGCCTGGCAGATCACTTGAGGCTAGCCTGGACAACATGGTAAAACCCCATCTCTACTAAAAATACAAAAATTAGCCGGGCTTGTTGGCGCATGCCTGTAGTCCCAGCTACTTGGGAGGCTGAGATACAAGAATCACTTGTTATAGTGAGCTGAGATTGCGCCACTGCACTCCAGCCTGGGTGACAGAGTGAGACTCTGTCTCCAAATAAATAAATAAATAAATAAATAAATGGGCTGGGCGTAGTGGCTCATGTCTGAAATCCCAGTGCTTTGGGAGGCCAACATGGTAGGATCACTTGAGGCCAGGAGTTTGAGACCAACCTGGACAACATAGTGAGACCCTGCCTCTACAAAAATGTCTGAAATCCCAGTGCTTTGGGAGGCCAACATGGTAGGATCACTTGAGGCCAGGAGTTTGAGACCAACCTTGACAACATAGTGAGACCCTGCCTCTACAAAAAATTTAAAAAGTTATCTAGGCATGGGGGCATGCAGGCTACTCGGGAGGCTGAAGTGGGAGGATCGCTTGAGCCCAGGACTTGGAGGCTGCAGTGAGCCATGATCACCTCACTGCACTCCAGGGCAACAGAGCAAGACTCCATCCCCTAAAAAAAAAAAAAAAAAAACGAATAAATCAAATTATAGGAAACATGTCTTCTTATATCCTTTATACCTATTAATGACAATTAACTCAAGAGGCCCCGACTCCAGGTCATTCCTCATCTCCTATACTCTGGTCTCCATAAATCTCTTCATATTCCTTTGTCCACATCTCACTCGGTGCTCTCTAGAATTTATAGTCCTTCATTGAGAAAAATTCCCTATATTTTAACTTATTTGAATGTCCTCCGCCTACATAAAACATTCCTGTATCTTGCCTTTCCCCTGGGAACAATGTTTCCTCAATCTTTTCTCTCCTTTTTTGAGCTATTACCATCACACATTCACTCCTGCCACTAAACTGAAATGGTCCTGTGAGGATCACCAGTGATCCCATGCTGTTGCATCAGTTCCCAGCCCTCATCTACCTTGATCTGTCTGTGGCAGTTGATAGAAGTGGTCGCTTTCTCTCCCTTCACACACTTCCATCACTTGTCTTACAGGGCACCACCTTCCAGGCCTTCTCTCTGGCTCCCCCTTCTCCGTCTCCCTTACTGGGTCCTCTCTGTCTCAACACCTTGTTTAACATGGAAGTGTGCCACAGTCCATGCCTTGGATCTTTTTTCTCTGACTATATTTACTCTTTTGGTGATTGTATCCAGTCCCATGGTTTTAAACACCTCTATGTGACTCCCAAATCTATATTTCGTCTAAACTTCCTCTCGAAACTCTTAGCTTGTATTTCCAGCTGCCCTCTTGACATCTCCACTTAGGGACTCATAGTCATCTCAAAGCTGACATGTCCAAGATGGAAGCCCTGATTTTCCTCCCGCCACACCTCTTCCTCCCACAGTACTGCCATTTCAGTTAATGATAGTTGTAGCCTTCCACTGGCTTAGGCTAAAAACGTTAGCATTATCCATGATTTCTCTTTCATACCACAGCCAGTCTGTCAGTGTATGAGGTACATTCAACTTATACCCAGAATATATCCAGCTACCTCCACCACTACCACGGTGTCCAAACCACCATCAACTGTAATGACCTCCTAATTTCTCTACCAGCCTCTGCCCCTGCCCTCTACACTCTATTCTTAACACAGCAATTGGAGTGATCTTGTTTTAAAACCCATCATAACCTGAGTAAAAACCTAAGCCCTTCTGGTTGCCCACAAGTCCCTATACTATCTGGGGCTCAGACTATGCTTTCTGACTTTGGCTCACTACTCTCTCTTCATTCCCTCTGCTCTGATCAAACCGGTCCCTTCACTTTCCTGGAACATACCAGCACCATGTTGACTTCAGGCCTTTACACTGGCTGTTTCTTTACCTTAGAATGCTTTTCTCTAAATAGCTCTGTGACTGGTTCCTTATCTCCTTCTAGTCTACCCACAGTTTTCCATCTCAACAATGCTTTCTCTCCCTGCCCTATTTCACACTATTTTTCCTGGAACTCTCTATCCCTTACCCCTGCTCTGCTTTTCTCCATAGCATCGATCACCTAAGAGTACTATATAGTTTTCCTATTTATCTCTGTCTTATTGTCTTTCTCCTCTACTAGAAAGTTAACTCTCCAGGGGCATGGATTTTTGTTTGTGTTGTTGTATCCCAAAGCCTATAACAGTGCCTGTCTGGCAGGTGGTAGGTACTCAATAAGTATGAATCAATGAGTGAATTGCAGGTGGTAGTATTACCTCATTTTATGGATGAAAAATGTAAGACTGTAAGTAATTTGTCCAGGTTCATAGAGCAGTAAGTGACAGAATTGGGATTCACCTCTAAGTCTGTCTGTTTCTAGAATCCTTTAAACTATTTAGGCGATATTGATTGTAGAAGAATGGGCGGAAGTATCAAGTTCATGGTAACCTGCAGTATTTATTTCTTTGTGTTTATAACTAAGTTGGCCTCATTTTTTGTTGAATTTTCAATTTCCATACAATCCATTTAGAATGACTTTACTTACTGGCCACAGACTAAATTACTAAGACAAGCTTTTGCTTTGAAGGGGAACCATTCAAGCACCTGGGGAAATTATTCTCGTCAGAACAATGTGGTATTAGTATCAAATAGATGTTTGGAAACATAGCACATTTGTATAGGATTGTTAATAGCATTGTTACAGTCATTGCATCTTCTTCTAATATAGTTACTAAAGCTCAAGCAGTTGTTTACTGCACATGTTCAGTTTGTCCAGAAGAAAATGAAGCTGTTGTTAAGAAAGCACTGGAATTTCAAGACCTTGGGAATAAAGTACAACCTTATAGGTAAGAAAAGGAAGGATTCTTCCAAACAACTCAAACAAATATTTTTTAAAATGAAAAATATTATATTCTAAGTTGTATAAAGACATTCTACTTTTTCTTTTTAAAATTATACTTTAGTATGATACAATTGCCTAACTTCTTACAAATTTAACATAGATTCCATAGGGCCTTTTTCTTTTTCTTTCTTTTTTTTTTTTTTGAGATGGAATCTTGCTCTGTCATCCAGGCTGGAGTGCAGTGGCACCATCTCGGCTCACTGCAACCTCCGCCTCCCAGGTTCAAGCAATTCTCCTGCCTCAGCCTCCCAAGTAGCTGGGATTACAGGCACGTGCCACCACGCCTGACTAATTTTTGTATTTTTAGTAGAGACAGGGATTTTACCATGTTGGCCAGGCTGCTCTCAAACTCCTGACCTCAGGCTCACTGCAACTTCCGCCTCCCAGGTTCAAGCAATTCTCCTGCCTCAGCCTCCCAAGTAGCTGGGATTACAGGCACATGCCACCACGCCTGACTAATTTTTGTATTTTTAGTAGAGATGGGGATTTTACCATGTTGGCCAGGCTGCTCTCAAACTCCTGACCTCAGGTAATCCACCTGTCTTGGCCTCCCAAAGTGCTGGGATTATAGGTGTGAGCCACCACGCCCGGCTCCTCTAATTCTTAATATGCATATTGTCTGCTCCCTCCTTTTAACTTGATATTTTTCCTTTGCCCATTTCACAAGTGGGCATATTAATCACACCTCTATTTTCTTTCTTGCTGACTTTCCTTAATTAGTAGCTCCTTTCAGTAGCTAAGAGCCAACCTCGCGTTCTGAGAGCTCCTCAACGTAGCATTAGCTAAATCATCATCCAGTGGCAAAGGGTATTATTGAAGGTATGCAACCAAATTGGTGAATGTGGAATGTGTGCCTCTTGATTTGCTAGGAATAATATTTTTAAGAATATGATATAACTGGCCTGGCGCGGTGGCTCACACCTGTAATCTCAGCACTTTGGGAGGCCGAGGCGGGCACATACCTTTACCTCAGGTGTTCAAGAGCAGCCTGGGCAACATGGTGAAACCCTGTTTTAAAAAAAAAAAAAAAGAATGTGACATGGCAAACGTGGAGGAATATTGATTTTATTTCAGGCAAGCCGTGATTAATGATTAATCTATAGCATAAAAGATTGGTTTGAGATTTGAGCTCAAATTGGAGAGTATATATTGAAGATGTTTATAACTACTTGTTGGGGATGCTGTCAAAAGAAATTATGCTCACTTTGGGAGGCCAAGGCGGGTGGATCACAAGGTCAGGAGATTGAGACCATCCTGGCTAACACAGTGAAACCCCGTCTCTACTAAAAATACAAAAAAAAAAAAAAAAAAAAAAAATTAGCCGGGCGTGGTGGCAGGCACCTGTAGTCCCAGCTACTCGGGAGGCTGAGGCAGGAGAATGGTGTGAACCCAGGAGGCGGAGCTTGCAGTGAGCTCAGATTGCGCCACTGCACTCCAGCCTGGGCAACAGAACGAGACTCTGTCTCAAAAAAAAAAAAAAAAAAAGAAATTATGCATTACCTAGGGAATTATACCAGACAGCCTCTAAGAATCACTTCTTAGTACCCCAAAGTGGTAGAATTTAGAGTTGAAAGCAATATTACATGTCATTTAATCTCATCACCTACCTATTGCTTATATTTCTTTTTAATATCCCAGAAATATTCAGCTCATTTTGGACTTCGGCTGTCATGATAAAATTTGCAAATATGTAATTTTTTTGGTTCCCTATTGTAAAAATTTCACATTATAGAAGTACTAACTTAAAAAGGAAGCCTTTTTCCAAATGGCATCCTCTTATATATAATTGTTCTTAACAATTTGATTTATAGCCTTCTAGATTTTTCCACCACCACAGAATGTGCTTATTTTAAGTTTTAATTGGTATTATCAAATTACTATCAAAACATTCACTCTTATAAGCCTGTTTCCCTACAGCTTCACAAATGCTGAGCTTCATCAGACTTAAAATCTTTACTCACCTGTGGGGTGAAAACATGAGATCTCATTACTGATTATATTTTCATCTCTCTATTACTGAGGTTGAGCATGCTTCCTGTTTACTGATTGGTCATTGTACTGTGGAGTGGTTAAAAGTAAGGATTCTAGAGCAGTGGTTGTCAAACATTTTTGCTCAAATTATCCTTAAACCTTTTTTTTTTTTTGAGTCAGAGTCTTGCTCTATTGCCCAGGCGCAATCTCAGCTCACTGCAACCTCCACCTCCTGGGTTTAAGCAATTCTCTTGCCTCAGCCTCCCAAGTAGCTGGGATTACAGGCATGCAGCACTACCCCTGGCTAAGTTTTGTATTTTTAATAGAGACAAAGTTTCACCATGTTGGCCAGGCTGGTCTTGAACTCCTGATCTCAAGTGACCCACCTGCCTCGGCCTCCCAAAGTGCTGGGATTACAGGTGTGAGCCACCGCACCTGGCCCCTAAACATTTTTGAATAACTATATATCTTGTTCTTTATTTTAGAGTTAATATCTAACATTTTCATCATAAGTTTAAATAGCTACAAAATATATTACTTCTGGAACATTATGTTACATATGTGTTTTGCTAAATTTGTTACCTGTTTTACATAACTAGTTCTCATTGTCAAAACCAAATTTACCTTGTCAGAAAGTCTGACTTTATTCTTTAATTCAAATAAACATTAATATTCTCTTGTGATTTTCTTCTAAATTTGAATTCTAAGATAGATATATAGAAATAAGGAAGGGAAAGGGAGGGAGGGAGGAAGTGAGTGTGGGAGGAGAGGAAGGGAGAAAGGGAGGGAGGAAGGAAGGGAGGGAGGGAGGGAGGAAGGAAGGAAGGTTTGCTGAGTTTGATACCCTCTTAAAGATTTCTTACCTAAACTCTTGCATTGCCATGGGAGAAGGGGGCCACCTTCTTGAGTTGTCCCTTTGTTAGCATCCTGGAGATGTTAATATCCCAGGACAATATACCTTTTTTGTTAAGTGGGAGAAGGGTATTGTGAATGGTGAGGTGGCTGTAAAAGGTGGCTGTGAAATATAGTTAATGATATTACCTACATCATTAGATCCTTGTGGAGACTGAATATATTAAATTAACACATGAGCAGTATCTGGCATATAATAAATGTTCAATAATTTTAAATTGTTATAGTTGTTACTGTTTATTTATAAATTGCATGTTCATGTACTTTCTCACTATTTTCAACTGGATTATTCTTTTTCTTCTTTTCACATGTCTTATTATATATTAGGAAGAGTTGCTGTTTTCATATGAATTACAGATATTTTTCAGATTATCTTTTTATTTTTAAATAAAAACTTGAATTAAAAAATTGCTTTATAGGTTGAGCATGGTGGCTCATGCCTGTAATCCCAGCACTTTGGGAGGCTGAGGTGGATGGTCATTTGAGCTCAGGTTTTCGAGAGCAGCCTGGGCAATGTGGTGAAACCCCATCTCTACAAAAAAAAAAAAATACAAAAATTAGCCAGGTGTGGTGGTGCAATCCTGTAGTCCCAGTTATTAGGGAGGCTGAGGTGGGAAGATTGCTTGAACCCAAGAGGTCAAGGCTGTGGTGAGCCGAGATCACATCACTGCACTCCAGCCTGGATGCCATAGTGAGACTCTGTCTCAAAAATAAATAAATAAATAAATCAAATTTAAAAAAAAGAAAAGAAAAAGTAGTTGCTTTACAGCAATTTCTATCAATGTCTAGCAATTTGTATCAATGTTTACCTTATGGTTTCTACATTTTGTGTTATGTGGATTCCTAGCTTATGAATGCTTTTATCAGTTTTCTTATATTACTTTTATAATTTCATCTTTTTTATATTTAAATAATTGAGTTTTCTGCTCTTTATTTTGGTAAAAGACTCAAGTATGTATCAAGGTTTACTTTTTCCCCAAATAATATTTCCTTGGCCCCCGTTCCCCATTGATTTAAAATGCCATCTTTTAAAAATATGCTTTAAGCCCATGTATACTTCTGTGTGGACCTGTAATTCTATTCCATTGACCTTTGGCTATTTCTATACTAATATGACAGTGCTATAACTACTATAGTTTTAAGTGGGTTTCTTCTCAAATTTTATTATTTTTTTGTTACGGAAACTCCACCCACAATCCAAAGATGCATAATTAAGTGGTTAACAATTTCCTTCCTATATCTTGCCACTTCTAAGTCCTAAAATATCCCATTAAAGGGATGAAGTAGGGTTTTGGAGGTCCCTTGGTGAGCTAGGTGTAACCTCTTTGTCCCTTTTTATTATGTGATGGTCTAGAGGGGCACTTGGAGAGCTGGGGCAGCAAATAGGAATAAGCCCAGAAATTTTGGTATTTTTATTGCTGATACAGCCACACCAGCAAGTACCAGCTGAATACCAACTACATGGATGTGTGTGTTTATGTTATAGATATACATTAAGTATAGGTAACGATTCCTATTTTAATAAGCTTTTTGAGATGTAATTCACATACTATGCAATTCACCATTTTAGAGTGTACAGTTCAGTGCCTTAAAATATTAATACATTCATGAAGTTGTACAACAATCACCACTAACTAATTTTTGTATATGATATGAGTTAGGAGTCCAAATTCCTTCTTTGCATGTGGCCATCCAGTTCTCCCAGCAACATTTGTGGAAAAGACTATTCTCTCCTATTGAATGGTCTTGGCACCCTTGTTGAAAATCAGTTAATCCCAGCCTGGGCAACATAGAGAGACCCGATCTCCACAAAAAATCAGCCAGGTGTGGTGGTGCCTACCTGTAGTCCCAGCTACTCAGGAAGTCAAGGCTGTGACTGGGAGACAGAGCAAGAGCCTGTCTAAAACAAAAAGAAAGAAAATAGAAAACCCACTAATCATAGATGTGTGGGCTTATTTCTGGACTCTCATTCTATTCTTATTCTATCCATTGATTTATATGTCTATACTTAAGCCAATAGCACAATAACAGGTTTTCAAAATCACTAATGGGGCCGGGTGCTGTGGCTCGTGCCTGTAATCCCAGCACTTTGGGAGGCCGAGGTGGGTGGATCACCTGAGGTCAGGAGTTCAAGACCAACCTGGCCAACATGGTGAAACCCCGTCTCTACTGAAAATACAAAAATTATCTGGGCGTGGTGTCAGGCGCCTGTAATCCCAGCTACTGGGGAGGCTGAGGCAGGAGAATCGCTTGAACCCGGGAGGTGGAGGTTGCAGTGAGCCGAGATCATGCCATTGCACTCCAGTCTGGGCGACAGAGTGAGACTCCGTCTCAAAAAAAGAAAAAAAGAAATCACTAATGGATGCCTAGTTTTATGAAAAGCCTTTGCAGCATTTAATGATATGATCAGATGTTATTTCTCATCTGACATTTTAACATGGTGGTGAATTAGTCTTTTCTAATAGTGAACAGTCTTTGAGCCTGAGGTCTAGGTTGTGTTCTGTGTTTTGATTTTCTGTTACCTAGTAAGAGTGGAGGGCAGGAAGGTGAGCAGTGCATGAGAGGTCTTAGTGTGCACGCACCAGAGTACATGCTTCTCTGGTCTTAGTACTCATTATGATCATCAGTATCTGCATATGCCTGGCTTCTGATGGTTAATTTGCTCACCTGGTCTCTATTGTTTCAGGATCCTATTATTTTCATTGCTGTCAGTGAGCCCAGTTGTGTCACTGCATCCCCTACTGTCAGCCCTGGCTTGCAGAGGAAAGCCACTACCAAACCTCTCAGTGCTGTGGTGCCCCTCTCACCAGGCCATTCCTTGTTGCTTGATAGTGGGTGTACTTTTGGGATCCTCCTCTCAATATAGCCTTCTGGCTGGTTTTCCAGCCTTAATAGTATTATCCATGGTAGCGAGCTCACTTCTCCATCCTCTTGTTCCTTCTTCCACTGCTTGCCATCTGCAGCCTGGCATTGCTTCCTCGCCTAGTGTGAACCACTGTGTGTTCGTTTTCTATTTAAGAAATTACCTCAAACTTAGTGGCTAAAAACATCTATTAATTAGCTCACACAAGTCAGATATGTCTGGTATGGCACAGCCAGGTTTTCTGCTCAGGATATGAGCTAGGCTGAATTCTCTGGAGGCTCTGGGAACAGTGTACTTCCACACCCATGCTTGTGTTTGCAGGACTGAGGTCCTCGTCTCCTTGCTGCTGTCACTTGACTGCTCTCCACGCCTAGAGGCCACTTTCATTCCTTGTCCAAAGGCTCCCCCATCTGTGCATCTGCAGTAGCCATCATAGCATCTTGTGTTTTGAATCTCTGACTTCTTCCATGTCTGACCTCTAGACCCTGATTTCAAAGGTCATGTGATTAGGTCAGATCCACCCAGATAATATCCCTATCTTCAGGGTAACTAATGTGGGACCTGTCCTACATCTGCAAAATCCCGTTTGTCATGTGTGTTAGTTTCCTGGTCTGCTGAAAGAAATTCCTCCAAACTTGGTGGCTTATAACAACAAACATTTATTCTCTCATAGTTCTGGAGGCTGGGAGTCCTAAACCAAGGCATTGGCAAGGTGCTAGCCGGGTGGATTCCTCCTGGGGCCTGTGCTGGAGAGGCCTGTCCCCTGCGCTCTCCCAGCTTGTGGTGGTTGCTGGCTGTCCTTGGTGTTCTTTGGCTTGTAGCTGTGTCACATGGACACTATTATTATTATTATTATTATTATTATTTTGAGATGGAGTCTTTCTCTGTCACCCAGGCTGGAGTACAGTGGTGTGATCTCAGCTAATTGCAACCACCACCTCCTGGGTTCAAATGATTCTCCTGCCTCAGACTCCCAAGTAGCTGAGATTAAAGGCACCTGCCACCACGCCTGGCTAATTTTTGTGTTTTTGAGCCAGAATTTCGCTCTTGTCGCCCAGGCCCGAGTGCAATGGTGCAATTGTGGCTTGAACCTCCCAGGTTCAAGCAATTCTCTTGTCTCAGCCTCCTGAGTAGCTGGGATTACAAGCGTCTGCCGCCACACCCGGCTAAGTTTTGCATTTTTAGCAGAGACAGGGTTTCACCATGTTGGCCAGGCTTGTCTCGAACTCCTGACCTCAGGTGACCCATCCACCTGCCTCAGCATCCCAAAGTGCTGGGATTACAGGTGTGACCCACCACACCTGGCCGAATTTTTGCATTTTTAGTAGAGACGGGGTTTCACCATGTTGGCCAGGCTGGTTTCGAACTCCTGGCCTCAAGTGATTTGCCTGCTTCAGTCTCCCAAAGTGCTGGGATTACGGGCATGAGCCACGGCACCCGGCCAGGACACAATGATTAATAAAAGATTTCCTGATAGTTTAATTCATATAGAATAGTGTTTAATTGCTTTGACTTATTACTAAATATATTTTAATGATATAAGCCTGGAAATAGAATCATTTATTATTCATGAATGAACCACTTACTAAGAAATGATAAATTCAATATTAAACATAAAAACCAAAAATTTCATTTTAAATCTATTCATGATTTGAGATTTTTCTTACACAGTCTTTGTTATATACTTTCTTGAACACTATATAACTCATCTATTAATCCTCAAAAAGTGACTGGGAAGAAGAATGTAATTAAAGTGATAGGCTATATTTTTATATTGTAATTGTGCAAAAAATAACCGAAAGAAAATGTTTTCTCCTTTGTATTTTGAAAATGGTAGAAATATAGGCAATTTTGGATAACTTTGTGATTAATGTACATGTTTACCTGCTTTGATAATGGAAACCTCTTACTAACATATTAATGACTTTGGGAAGGTCAGTTTTTAGTTTGTTAAAAATTTGTTATTCTTGGCATAGTTGGTTAAAGATGGAGAATCTGGGATTTATAATAAATTATGAACTAATATAAAATATTAGAGCTTTTAACTTATAATAGTATTTAGGGAAAGGCTGCTTCAGAATTGTGTTCTTGATTGGAATTTCTGTTTAAATGATTAGTAAAGTATACTAGAAAAAAATGTAGCTGCAATTTACTTTCTTCCTCTCTTGGCAAAGAAGCCATTCTAACTGCTGAATGCTTGTTCCCGTCTGCTGCAGGCTGAGTCCTCCTGTTCTTCCACTGTGCTCCTTAAAGGAAATTCAATTGTCTACTGATAAATTTTTTAGAATGGAACCATCTGAAATTACCAATGGTTGTTTTCTTTCTATTTTAACAAGGGAGGTAAGGAAAAAGAAAATCCTAATCCATGTCATACTTTGGAATTAATAAACTACAAAGCCTCATAAGAGTAAGCCAGAAACTGTGCACATTCTGTAAAGATGTGTTTGCATTTCATAAACAGCTAAAGGGCAGCAGCAAGAATGACTGCTGTGTGGCAAGTAAGCCCTGTTCTTTTTTTTTTTTGAGACGGAGTCTTGCTCTGTAGCCCAGGCTGGAGTACAGTGGCGTGATCTCGGCTCACTGCAACCTCTGTCTCCTGGGTTCAAGTGATTCTCTGACTCAGCCTCAACCAAGTAGCTGGGATTACAGGCGCCCTCCACCACGTCTGGCTAATTTTTGTATTTTTAGTAGAGATGGGGTTTCACCATGTTGGCCAGGCTGATCTTTAACTTCTGACTGAACTCGTGATCCACCCAGCTCGGCCTCCCAGAGTGCTGGGATTACAGGTGTGAGCCACCGCACCCCGCCAGCCCTGTTCTTTCTACTTCCCCAGAGTGTTCCTCTTCTGCCTGGCTGCCACCCCACCTCCCCAAGCATTTTGTCAACATCTAGTGCATCTTCCCTCATATGTAAGAAATAAGCAGCCAGGTGTGGGGGCTCATGCCTGTAATCCCAGCACTTTGGGAGGCTGAAGTGGGTGGATTACCTGAGGTCAGGAGTTCGAGACCAGCCTGGCCAGCATGGTGAAACTCCTACTAAAAATACAAAAATCAGCTGGGCGTGGTGGCGCATGCCTATAATCTCGGCTACTCAGGAGGCTGAGGCACGAGAACTGCTTGAACTTGGAGGTGGAGGTTGCAGTGAGCTGAGATCTGGGAGGTTGCAGTGAGCTAGGCAACAAAGCAAGACTCCATCTCAAAACAAAACAAAACAAAAAAACAAAAAAAACCCCCTGTGATTCTTTTTTTCTATCAGGTATCAGGTTCATAAATGGGGAAGTTTACATTTTTGTTTTTGTTTTTGGCATTTGCTGAGGCTTATGAGACTGGGGACTAAGGCCTAAAAACTATTTATTTCTTTTAGTATAATAAAGAGAGTCTTTTTATTTTTACTGATACATTGATAAATATTTGCAAGAGACACAATAATAGCTAACTCCTACATTTAGTAAGTGCTTCTTTAATTGCAGCGGGACCCTTCTGAGACAGTGTCTGTGAAAGATGTTTTGGCCCGAGCTGCAGCCAAGGGTCTGCTGGATGGGATTGAGTTGGGTAAATCATCAAAACGGGAGAAGAAGAAGAAAAAATCAAAAACATCATTGACAAAAGCTGCCACTACTGATAATGGCATCCAAATGAAGATTGCTGAGTTCCTGAATCGAGAAACTAAAGCCAGTGCTAATCTATCAGAGACTGTAACAAAACCATCTCTTCCCCAGAAAAATACTGCTCAAGTGGGGGCTTCCTCACAGACCAGAAAACACAAGCTGGCCCCTCATCCTGCAGTGCCTACATTTATGAAGAACACTTGTCCCTCCAGACCGCGTGAACGGCAGACACACTTCATAAGACCTCGGCCAGAAGACAGAATGGTTGCTCTGAAACCCATCGAGATTATTCTGCCTCCAGTCTTTATGCCATTTTCAAGTCCCCAAGGGATCAGATCTCGGATGCCAACTCAACATTTGTACTGTCATTGGGTTGCCCCCAAGCCACTTGTGCCCACCTGCCTTCCCACACCTTCACTATCCAGAAAAGGGGAAAAGCCTAAAGATGACACACGTTCCTCCCTACTCAGGCCTCCTCGGCGATGGCTTTGATTGTCTTGTTTTTTTATAGGGGCCAAAGAGCGGTTGATTTTTTTTTTCAAAGTCTAGTATTTCTCTGAAGGTTCCACATCTCGACACAAGGTATTCATTCTTTTGGTCACTTAGGGATCTTCTAAGTGTGATATTAGTTTCAGAGAATTCAGACAAGTGAGAAACAATAATGGAGGAGTCAGCAAAGCAGAATTCAGAGACTTCAACCGATCAGTGCTGCTCTGAGAGGATCCAGTTAGAGACTCAGTGTCAGCTGTCAGAACTTATCTCACTCCTGTGAACTTTCAGGCTGGACTTAAAGCTGCCCAGTTTCTCCTGCAGGGAAGGAAACACTGCCTCCTTTCAGCAGGCAGCTCATTAGAAAGCCGAACGGGCAAGCGATCCCGGCCTCTCCCGCCCGCTGACTGCTCTTCAGCATCCACGCAGTTGGAGTCGTGACTTTCTCAACCACAATCAAGGGTGATTTTTTTCTTAAATATCAAGCTGTTCTTTGAACAGGGAGTGACATGAGTTTTTGTAACGTGACTGAAGTTGAGTTTAAGTAGGAAGCGCAGGAAGTTCCCAAGTGCCAGGTGTGTGTAGCTCAGAGACGCTTTTACGTGAGGTGTCTCTCACTGGGGGAGTTTCCAGGATCGTGAATAGACTGGACACAAGCATCTCTCCCTTCCTATATGTCAAGCACTCTTATAAAAAAAGACTGTGAGCAAATTTCCACCTAAATATTAATAATTCTGAAGAGGCAAAACTGTTGAATGCAAGTGATACCTACTGTTGAAGTAACCCATACATTTCTGATTCTCTTCAAAGATCAGGTGATACAACAAAATCTACAAGTCATTTCAAACAACACACAGGAATCAAACTTTGGTAAATCATTTCTGATGCACAATTAAATATATTGTAGCACTCTTAATTATATGAAATGTCGATTCATCTTGAATGTATTATCAATTGCCTACCAAGAATTGGTATGGTTATCATTTCTGGGTCTATTGATTTTTCATCATGGCAACAGAAATTGTCATTAAATAGAATAAGATACAACTACATATCTTATTGTTTAAAAACATTCATAGACATAGTCATAAAGTTTGAATTTAAAGTTTTATTTTTGTAATTCAGTTGTATAGAAATGTTATGTAAATTCCTAAAATGCTCAATTCAGGTGGCATGATTTTTAGAATATTACCCTCTTCAAGATGAATATTTAGGTCTATTTCAGCTCTGATATTCTATTTTTACTTTCTTATTTGAAGTGAGGATTAAAAGAGAATGGCAAATTTTATTATAGCGGTAATAAATTTTCTTTTAGCTTAGATTTACATTTATCAGTAAAACTTGTCAGTGGGCTGGGTGCAGTGGCTCACATCTGTAATCTCAGCAGTTTGGGAGGCTGAGGTGGGCAGACCACTTGAGCCCCGGAGTTCCAGACCAGCCTGGGCAATGTGGTGAAACCCCAAAACCCCATCTCTACAAAAAATACAAAAATTAGCTGGATGTGGTGGGACATGCCTGTAGTCCCAGCTACTTAGGAGGCTGAGGTAGGAGGATCGCTTGAGCCCAAGAGGTGCAGGTTGCAGTGAGCCAAGATTGCTCCAGTGCAGGCCAGTCTGGGCAACAGTGAGACCTTGCCTAAAAAAAAAAAAAAGTGTCAGTGAAGAAAGAAAACAAGACTTTTTATACTTGAACCAGGCTTATATTTTAAATTCCCAAAGAATTCTTCCCATGTTAATTATCACTCTTGAAAAGTACAGAAAGACATAAAATGCTCAGCTTATTTTGCTGATTTTGAAAATGAAACAATATCTTCTTGCCCTGAAATTATAGCATGTGGCTCATCCTCTTACCCATCCAGATTTCTATCTGGGTTAGAGTAGTCCATGCCTCAAGGAAGGCAGTGCAGCTTAATTTAAAATTGTTCAGCAAAGAATCCCGTTATATATCACAAGAATCCCTTATCCTTTCCTGGCCCTCCCCGATACCAGACTGAAAAGTATTCCATCGTCCAGAAGTAACAGGTCTGAGGTTTTTATTTTCAAGTGTATTTTCTGTGATGTTAGGGCTCATTGTTATGGAATAGTTTAGGATAATTTTCTCATCTCTACAGTAGCATGTGATTGAAGTCACAATTTGTTGCCACTTACATTGAGTATCTCCTAACATGCAATTTGGCACTAAATTATTTTTCTCTTTAGAAGTATATGAAGATTCTGAATTAAAACCATTCATTAATTACACTGCAGTTTTCTTCTTTGACAGCCTTCTATGAAGGACAGGATCAATTATTTAAATGCTTTGGTGGAGTGAAAAGGGAAAGGTACTTTGGATAAAAGCAGTATGAGGCCGGACATGATGGATCGCGTACTTTGGGAGGCTGGGGCGAGCAGATCACCTGAGGTCAGGAGTTCCAGACCAGCCTGGCCAACGTGATGAAACCTTGTCTCTACTAAAAATATACAAATTGGCCGGGCGTGGTGGTGCACACCTGTAGTCCCAGCTACTCGGGAGACTGAGGCATGAGAATTGCTTGAACTCGGGAGGTGGAGGTTGCGGTGAGCCGAAATTGCGCCACTGCACTCCAGCCTGGGCGACAGAGTGAGACTCTGTCTGGAAAAAAAAAAAAAAGCAATATGAGAGAATTCTAATGAAGGAGAATATTGATTACACTGACACATTTCACTTGGCATTTTACATTCTTAGACTTTAAAGTGCTGCAAAATTATAAATAATGACATTACTGGTATTCAGATACTCCAATAGCAAATTTATATTTTTAATCTGAAATTATTTATCACCATACAATGCTTGAAACTGTAATGAAATTTTATTCTTTTTTACTGCCTAGAGAGAAACCACTGGGGAAGCGCAAGATGAACAAAAAGCGGGGACATACTTTAAATTCTATTTATCTGCCTTCCTGTGCCTAACAGTTAAGCTAAATCAGATTCAACTGATTTTTCTAGTTACCTTTCATTTTGGATTTAGTGTGTGTACATTTCTTTTTTTTTTTTTTTGAGACGGAGTCTCACTCTGTAGCCCAGGCTGGAGTGCAGTGGCACCATCTCGGCTCACTGTAAGCTCCGCCTCCTGGGTTCAGGCCATTCTCCTGCCTCAGCCTCCCGAGTAGCTGGGACTACAGGCACCCGCCACCACGCCTGGCTAATTTTTTTGTATTTTTCAGTAAAGACAGGGTTTTACTGTGTTAATCAGGATGGTCTTGATCTCCTGGCCTTGTGATCCACCCACCTTGGCCTCTCAAAGTGTTGGGATTACAGGCGTGAGCCACTGTGCCTGGCCAGTGTGTACACTTCTATTCTTTATTATTTGAAGTCAGGTTCTTAAAGGAAGTGATAAACTTCTTTGTGCTGAAATATCACAATCCTAGAAAGACCGCTTACAAAAGACTCAAGTTGGTGACTAAATAGGCTTCTGTGTCCAGAAGGCCAGCTGGCCTTCCTGATCACCAAATAAGCATGGGGTAGTTCCTCAAAATTTAAAGTTACTTCCTAGTTCTTACCAGGCAGAAATATGTAGTAACTAATCAAAGCAAAATGCTCCGTTACTAAAGTGATTTTTCTTTTCTTTTCTTTTTTTTTTTTTTTGAGCTGGAGTCTCGCTCTGTCCCCCAGGCTGGAGTGCAGTGGCGTGATCTCTGCCCACTGCAAGCTCTGCCTCCCGGGTTCACGCCATTCTCCTGCCTCAGCCTCCCAAGTAGCTGGGACTACAGGCGCCCACCACCACGCCCAGCTAGTTTTTTTGTATTTTTAGTAGAGACGGGGTTTCACCATGTTAGCCAGCATGGTCTCGATCTCCTGACCTCGTGATCCACCCGCCTCGGCCTCCCAAAGTGCTGGGATTACAGGCGTGAGCCACCACGCCCGCCCTTACTAAAGTGATTTCTAAGAAGTGTGAGGTAAGAATAATTTAAAAATAACTAGAGACACTAAATTTCTATTTCTATTCCTTGTATATGTGACTAAGATGCCAGATAAATGAGCCAAACGTTTTATGCAGCTAAATTTATTCTCACAACAAATTACATTTAAATATGTAAAAGTGGTCAACAGGAAAAGGGGCGTAAAGGAAAACAAAGCGTTTTCAGGGGAAGCAAGCTGCTCCAGAGGCCAGGGACTACTGCTCACGATTGACACGGTGTGAGTGAGTATCTTTGCCCTGAAGCTGAAATTAAACTTTCTACTGGCCATGCGGCACATGTTAGATGTGTATTAGGTTAAGCCTGGCCAACTAGAGAGCGAAGGGGCTTGTTAGTTAAATTGTGCTATCAGTTAGGAAAGTGCTTGTCATGTTGTGGCGAAATCTTGAGTTTGTGTTGCAATGCCTGGGACATGAACGGGCCATGAAAGTTCTGGGGCTTCCAGGCAATGGCCTTGTGTCAAGTCATCTTACAAGTGTCCATCTTGAAATCATAAAGTGGATTTAAAAAGAAGTAGCAGTGCCACAGTTTATCACCAAGAACTTATTTTAATGGAAATGGGTCTAGTGTCCCTTCATGCAACAAGACAGACGAACAAAAAACAATGGTCCTAATTAGCTATGAGTGATCTTATATCCAGGTGGAAACAAAGGGCATGTGGACATGTATATATCTCTTAGGTGAAATCACACATGTTGTGAAGGGTAGAAAAACGAAGCACCAAGCAGTGCTTTAGTCTGCAAAGGAAAGTTTTTAGCCATAGGCGTGTTGGCTAGTCATTCCCCTTGACACTGCGAAGGAGCAGATGTATGAGGTGGCAAGTCTGTGTCTATCTAGCTGCTTTTAAAAAATAAAAGGAACTTTAAGCATTTTGCCTTTTCTTCTACATATCCCAATAGAAATGTGACTATAAATCATTACAAAACCACTTTTTAGGCAATGTATAGTTCACTGAGATTACTTAGATCTGGATATACTGGGAGATAATATCCAGGAAAGATAATACATTAACACAATAATGCAGTATATTTCAGTAAAAATAGAATAAATAAAATAAAAATATTTTAAGCTGTATTTAACAGGTTAATTAAAAATATGGTAAGACATACAAGGCATCGTGAACATGGCTGCCTGTTTACCGAATCACAGATCTAAAGAATGCATAGATAGATAACTGAAGTGTCACTAAGATATCAGGTAAAACATTGGTATCCTTTCACAGACAAATACACACATACTTTCATACATACTTTTTGGCCATGGCAGAAAGTGTCTGAACATACTGTTTAACATAATTTTACAAAATTAATTTGCATTTACCATACAATGCCATTTTCAAAACAAAACATCTGCAGCAAAGTTTTCAATATGTTAAGTAAAGGCTATCATTCATCTTAATGCATCCTATAATTGCATATATAAATCAGTTTGCTACTTAAAGCTAGCTCAGAATTCTTGATCTTGAAAACAAGCAAATGTATGCCTTAAAAAATGAAGAGGGAGTTCTGGTAGAGATTTCCAATATAAAAGTGGGTAATTTGTTTAGAATTTTGAAATTTATCACACTAAAACGTTTCACTACAGAGACCATGATGAAAGATCACTGTAAATGATTTCTGAACAGCTTTTCAAAGGGCACGGCAAGGATTTTCTTAATGCAGTGATTTCTTATGATATCATTGGTTACTTCAGATCAGTAGTATTGGTGAAAAGTAGATTGCATTTCTAAAGTAGCATAGTTTTGTCATAACATTAGGGTGCTAAGACAATTCCAGTCCCCCTGCCCCCCACCCCTCATGAATTCTGAAGGAATGGCTGGTAGAAAAGCCACCCACTCATTCCATCATGATCTCTGGTGGCTAAGTACCATGAGTTAGGAATGTCTCTACCACAAGTAGCGTCTGGAAAAGCTCGTAGATGGAACAGGCTGTGAATGTAGAATCCTGTCCTCTACCACACGTTTGAGGCACACTGTAGGAAAACAGTCCTGGACTTAGAGAAGGCAATGGCATCATCATTAATACCACTGCGTAAGGAATTTGGACATCTTTCTCCCACTCATATAGGGAATTCTAAGATTGCCTGACAATAGATCTTTCCATACCTGCTCTTCTTAGTATATGCCGAGTCGTTCTGGAACGGCTCTTCCTGACAGATATGGAGGCAGCATAACACAGCAAGTATGGGCGTCGGGAGCCGTGGGTCCTAGTCCTGGTTATCTCATGAACTTTGGTGAGATCTTAGGCCAGTGGGTTTAGCCTCTTGGTACTTCATATTTTTACTTCTAAAGTGTATTTAGTACCTTCTCTACCTTGTAAGGCTCAAATGTGATAAAAATGTGGAAATCATTTAGACAAGTACATAGCAGTGCATAAACATAAAGCATTACTTTTATAATTGGATGTTGTAAATGTTAATTTTAACATTAAAAAGAAGTAAACAAGACTAATATTGAGACTGATCACCTTAGCAACTTCCTTTTAAAACGACAATGTCAACAAGAGTCTAAATCTGTATGTCTTTACAGCTAAGTTTCTCATCTACATAAAAAGGAGCAGGAAAATGCTATTTTTGGGAAACTTGTGAAATAGTCCATTATTTCTATGTAGACTTTGCTCAGATATGAAAATTTCAAATCTTCAAAGTAAAAATGGAAAAAATATAAATTTAAAAATGTATCTAGTTGAGTCCAACAAATTCTAATATTAAATACATAAATTCAAGGAAAGGTTCAACCTAATGTAATTTGTTGCCATGGACAATAACTGATGGACAGACAGCTTTCTGGGCAAAAAGCATCAGAGGGGGACTGAGCTGGATGCAGAATTCCAGCAGAACCTTTACCTCTAGCACATGGACTAGCAAAAATAACATGGTGGTAGAAATCGAAAATGATCGTGCATGATGGAAATATCAATGATATTTCCTCAACTTCAAATTGCATATCAGCTAGTTCTCAAACTAAGAATGAAAGGCTGATGAGGAGTATTTCATCTTAATGTTTATGTAGAGAATGGCCATAGTGAACTATAATTCTCTAGCTGCACCGTACAATATAAGGCAGAAGTTTGAAATATGTCCCACCCAAAATGCATTATGATTTTATTAATCTCTTTTAAAAATAATCAGTTTGAAAACCATCTGAAAAGAAAAGCTATGTTTTGTTCGATTTTAATTCCTCAAATTTAGTTTTTCATCAATTTTGAAGTTTCACTTTTTCCAACATCCCACAAACAGCTGTAGACATGAAATGGTGTCCATGTGTCAAAGAGCTTGTCAAGGAAAGCTGCCAGTTGGTTTCTATACTGATGCCAACAGCCAATTTTGTCAACCAACAGGTTCAATTTTATGAAAAATTAAAACACAAACTCGCCATCCTATTTTTACAGCAATTCAATGGTATCTGCTATGCAGTGCCTACTCCAATGTGGATAACAGGGCAAAGTGCAGTAGGACTTAAATGTTGCTTGTGACAGATCCAGCCAAGAAGACAGTGAAACTAACTCACGCATCATTCACTCCAAGGACGCAGCATTAGTTCACTAGGAGGGGTGTGGCCACATTCTTCTCTCTGTATGTGTGAAGTTAAGTAATGTTCACAATATTTACAATAAGAAAAAGACCTTCCACTGCGCATGATGTAACTTACAGCAAAAAAAATTATTCATGCTTCTTTTCATATCACATGATGGTGGCAAGACGAGAGAACATGCTTGTCTAACACTGCTTGGTTAAGGGTAAATTCTCTGAAGACAAAGCATCAGCAACTGGATGGAAGGTCAGATGGCAGAGTTCATTTTCTTTAGTGTAGCTAGTCAATTTTCAGGTAAATAGCCGAGTCTTTTCCCATGTGCAGCTATGGCGTTTCGGTGACAGGGCGTTTCTGTTTCAAAGTGTCAATGAGGGATAAGACCCCTCGTTTTACATTGGTTGTGACTCTTCTGGTCACTGAGTCCGCTGGCGGTGGAGGTGGTCGAACTTTCTGAGAAGGCGGCCTGGCTACCAAGCACTTCTGATATCGTAACTGAAATAAAACAAAACGTGTTTTAAGGTAATTAATGACATATTATTTCTTCTTCTTTAATATGACTTTAAGTCATCACCCATACATTGACTCCCAAAGGTTAATGACCTAGTTCCTAAACATAAATCGAAGAGTTATTTTTTTCTATATGTGAGTGCTTTAAATTCTCCTAAAATATTAGGCTCAACAAAGGGGTTTTGGCTTTTGCCACCCTTTCCTTCCATCCATTTCCACTCTCCACATGTCCTCTATATTGACAGTCCGCAGTGAATACACCTCACAGTCAATGAGCTAATGAAACCAGAAAGCATTGGGAGAGAGTGTTACACTTTTCATCAGTGACATGCAGATCTAGGTGGGTACTCATGGCGCACTGACAGCACAGTAGAAAGGCATGGTTTGAATCTAAGGTCTATCACTTGTGAACCCCAGGCAAATTATTAAATCTTTCTCAGCCTCAGTTTCTTCAACTGTAAAATGGCTGAAGAAGGCACTGTTTAGAGAGGGTGTTATGATTACATAAGGAATGCTGGTAATGCTTGAGGAACGCCTGAAATAGGTCTACCAACACAGAGGGCATTCAAAAACGTTTGTTTCCTTCCCTATTTCCTGTTTTAATTAAAAAGATGAGGTATTAAGATTTCGGGATACATTTTACATACAAGTCTAAATCTTTATGGATTAATTTTTAAAAATCCATTAGCACTGGCACAAGGGATAATTCCTGTTTTTCAGAAATATAACAATGTAGTCCACCTGGTTTTGCATAATGGGAAGGTAAGTAATTCTTTAAGATTAGATAAAAAGTTAAAAGTTATCAAAAAAATTTTTTTTGTCATCCAAACATTTAAAAATACAGTTGACCTGACCAGTCATGGTGTTTCACTCCTGTAATCCCAGCACTTGGGGAGGCCAAGGGAGGCGGATCACTTGGGCCCAGGAGTTTGAGATCAGCCCGGGGGACATGGTGAAACCCTGTCTCTACAAAAAAATACAAAAATTAGCCAGGTGTGGTGGCACACGCCTGTGGTTCCAGCTACTTGGGAGGCTGAGGTGGGAGGACTGCTTCAGCCTGGGAGGTCAAAGCTGCAGTGAGCTGTGAGTGTGGCCACTTCTCTCCAGCCCGGGCGACGGAGTGAACCCTGTCTCAAAATAAACAAATAATGAAAATACAATACAGCTGATCTTTGAACAACAGAGTTTGAACTGTGCAGGTCCACTTATATGAGGATTTTTTTCAACCAAACACAGATTGAAAATAGTATTCCTGGTTTGCAAAACCCAATTATTCACAGGGCAGAGTTTCCCTATACGTGGGTTCTGCAGGACCTGAATATGCAGGATTCTGGTATACTCAGAGGTCCTAGAATCAATCCCCTATGTATATACCAAGGCAGGACTGTCATTCCATGGCTTTTTAAAAAAAAATCAACTTAAATATTAACAGGCTCTTTAGTAATGGAACAGGCTGATGTCCCTGTAAGAAGCAAGACTCTCGGGGAAGGATATGGTGCAGTGTTCTATCATACCTTTTAGGCCACAAAACAACCCCTTTCAAATCAATCATATGAAAAATGATGATCGATTACATGTCTCCTCTGTGTAAGGTATCTTACTAGGCCCACATCACAACTCAAACCACACACATCTAAAGCACGGATTTATACGTGGCAACCTGGGACTCTGGACTTGGAATTTCAAACCGTAGTCACACACATGCAGTGTGAATCAAAGCCGCACCTAAGTGTTGGATTTCATAAAGGATCCCTCTCTGTTCTATTCTAAATTTTGCCAAAATGTCTTCTGTTGGGCCTATACCACACAGCTGTAAAATATGCCTAAAAATTAAGTAGATTCAAAAGAATGTTAGTGTCAATAGATATTCACATGGTATAAATTCACATATGGATCTTTCACATGGAGAATCATGCAGATTTGAACCAAGAAGAAAGCCCCTGAGCCAGAAACACTGGATTCAGAGCGGGCGGGAGGGAAGAACAGTTTGATTTTACTAGTATGCCTTACACTAGATTGGCTGAGCTGTGTCCACTCGTTGCAGTGATACAATTAAAATAGGAAGCAAATGAGTAAAAGTTGTTTCCAAGAGGGAAAATGAATCTGAGAATCAGAAAACCAGCTGTAGCCAAGAGATAAAGCTCATTGTCGTTATCACTTAAAACGTATAATTAAGTCTGAAAGCCATTCATTTTATGACTAAAACCATCTGCTATCATTTGTTGCAACTTCATAAAATACCAAAATAGTCGTCATCCATTTTCGCTTGGCTGAAATCTCCCATTTTCTATTTTCTTCACAGATCTCCTTTATCTCATCAACTCCCTGCACCTGGTCAGCGGGTTCACCTGACTCCTCTACTGTCCCTGCTCCCCTGAACCCCAGCCCTGCTCCTGCATATTCAGAGTGTCTGAGTTAGAATCCTGGCCCCACAGTTCTTGGGGGAAGTTAGCCAGTCTCACAGAGGATGGTGTAAGTGTGACACCAGATAACAAGCGTCTAACGCCAGCCTTCCCTTCTCCCTCCTTCCTGCTCTGTTTCAAATGATAAAGGTCAAGTGGCTCTTTTCTGTGCCCCACCTTTGCCATCTGCTCTCCCACCTCATCCTTTTAACATTTTTGTTAGACATAGGGCCGTTCTATGTTGCCCAGGCTGGACCTGGGCTCAAGGGGTCCTCTCACCTCAGCCTCCCGAGTAGCTGGAATTACAGGTGCAAACTTTCCCTTCATTCATAACCTCACAATATGCTGTATGGGGGCATTGGGGGCGGTTAGAGAACTCCCTTCCCTTCCCTAAGCTCCACCCATTCTTGGTTCTCAGCATCTTCTGGACTATCCTAAAGTAAAAGGCCTCTAACTAATTCAGAGGTGAAGTCCCTCCCCTTGGCTTTTTTTTTTTTTTTTTTTTTTGAGACAGGGTCTCACTTTTTCACCCAGGCGGAGGTGCAGTGGTGCAACCTCAGCTCACTGCAACCTCTGCCCCCAGGTTCAAGCAATCCGCCCACCTCAGCCTCCCTGAGTAACTGAGTTGACAGCTGCATGCCACCATACCCGGCTAATTTTTGTATTTTTTGGAAGAGATGGGTTTCACCATGTTGGCCAGTCTGGTCTCAACCTCCTGACCTCAAGTGATCCACCCGCCTCAGTCTCCCAAAGTATTGGGATTACAGGAGTGAGCTACTGCACCCAACCTCCTCGGTTCTTTATCTACCACCATTTTCCACAAAAGAAAACCTAGCTGGGCATGGTGGTGCTCCCCTGTCGTTCCAGGGAGGAGTTCAAGACCAATCTGGGGAATACAGCAAGACTCCATCTCTTAAAAAAAATATCGGGGAGGGGCAGGCCTCTCCTGTCCTGAAATAAACACATGAACAAACCCTCCAATGCTACCCGCCCTTCAAGCTCCCCCTCACTGGCAAACTTTGTAAGTTATCTGCTTTTAGGGCCTCCAGGTCTTTTTCTTCCCAGTTCTCAATCCAGCACAGTCTCATACTTATTTTTCTTGTTTATTTTTTTGAGACAGGGTCACGCTCTGTCACCCAGGCTGGACTGCAGTGGTGCCATCACAGGTCACTGCAGCCTTGATCTCCTGGGTTTGAGCCATGCTCCCACCTTAGCCTCCTCAGAAGCTGGGACTACAGGCATGTGGCACCGGCTGAAAGTGAAGATCCTCATACTTTTATTTACGGCACTTTCTACACTGTAACAGAGTTTGGGTTTCTGTGTCTCGCCCACTAAACCTGAGCTCTACGATGCAAGGATTGTATCTCAGTCACGCTGAACGCCCTAGATTCCAGCCCGCAAGTGTGAGGCTGAATTAAGTGAAGCACAGGGCTTCACATGCAGCAGTTCTCCCCCAACCAGGCAGCTCGGCGCCTCTCAAAGCCTCTGCTCCTGTTTGTTCCCAACGCTGCTCTCCTGGCGTGGACACCCCTCCTCTCTCCCACCTGCAGAAGGTAACTGGCCTCCTGCCTGATCGCCACCTCAGCCTTGTTCCTCCAACCTATCCTTTACTTTGTCGTCTTCTTTTTTTTGCTGGATACTCTTCTAAAATCTAAATACAGGCTGGGTGCGGTGGCTCACGCCTGTAATCCCAGCACTTTGGGAGGTTGAGGTGGGTGGATCACCTGAGGTCAGGAGTTTGAGACCAGCCTGGCCAACATGGTGAAGCCCTGTCTCTACTAAAAATATAAAAAATTAGTCGGGCGTGGTGGTGGGCGCTTGTCTTCCCAGCTACTTGGGAGGCTGAGGCAGGAGAATCACTTGAACCCAGGAGGCGAAGGTTGCAGTGAGCTGAGATCACACCACTGCACTCCAGCCTGGGCAACAAGAGCAAAACTTCATCTCAATAAATAAATAAATAATAAAATCTACATACAATCAATTCAATCCCCAGTTTAGCGATCCCTGCTGAAGAAAATCAGGCCTCCACACACCATCCTAAGCCCACCATGATCCGGACTGCACCTCCTTCCACTCGGGCCCAGCACCCAACCTGCTGCTAGAACACACCTGCCCATAGGCTCTGGTGCCCACACTCATACAGCACCCTCATTTTTTTCTGAGATGGGTTTCCCTCTTGTTGCCTAGGCTGGAGTACAATGGCATGATCTCGGCTCACTGCAGCCTCTGTCTCCCGGGTTCAAGTGATTCTCCTGCCTCAGCCTCCTGAGTAGCTGGGATTACAGGGATGCACCACCATGCTGGCTAATTTTGTATTTTTAGTAGAGACGGGGCTTCTACATTTGGTCAGGTTGGTCTCAAACTTCTGACCTCAAGTGATCCGCCTGCCTCAGCCTCCCAAAGTGCTGGGATTACAGGCGTGAGCCACTGCGCCCAGCCCAGTTCTCTCATTTTTATTTGCAGTGTCTGGCGTAAGAGAGGCACAAAGGACATATGATGGAGGAATAATGAGGTGTTCTTGTTTGTTTCCAAGTATCCATGTGGTGTAAAGAGCCCTGGCTTTGTCACCTGGCAGACTTGGGGCTGAATCCAGGCTCGGCTCTGTCACTGACAAGCCCTGGGGCCCATTCTCTAACTTTTCTGAGTCTCTATTTTCTCATAAATAAAATAGAACTAACAACTACCTAACTGAATTAATCGATATAAATAAAATGTATAAGAACAGTGTACAGAAACCAATCACTGGAAATAAAAGTCATTCAATGTATTGATTTTTAAAGTGCTGAATTGAATCCAAACAGTACCAACTCATGCATGACCAACATTTCACGTATGAAATTGATCTGGGATCAAGGATTGACAGTCGTCAAGCTGGTGGTTGTGAAGCTCGTTGGAGCCTCTATCTGGCCCACTTCTTTCAGGAGTCCTGGCCTTTTGAGATGTAATCTGTTTCTCATAACTGATTCTGGCCCTAGGAATGACAGCGTTATAAAGTAAAGCATTACTTTAGGGATAGGGTTTTTTCCATTTCCATGAGTGATTCCGCTCTAATGCATGGCATATTAGAGATGAGCAGAGGCGGGAGGGCTCAACAGCCTGTACCGGGATTACTCACCATGCAGGCGGCCTGCACGGCCTCAGACACGTTACCAGCATTAGGCTCGCACCAGAAAACGTGGCACTCAAAGCGCTGGTTCCCTGTGTCCATGATGAAGGCAAATGTGTGGACATCCTTCCCGACACCCATGAAGGACAGGAATCGCACACGACATTCCACTAAGACTTCCTCTTCATTCTGCAGGAGACATTATGCGGCATCCAGTCAGGAGGTGCCAGGATCAGGCTTAGAGTGGCAGCACATAGGAACTGGCATTCAGAAAGTATAGCCAGGCCAATTCAGAAAGGACCTGTGTTTTTCTCAAAAAGCGGAACCTTGCCAAACGTCTGAAGAGGCCATCACTGTGTGGCTACCCTGTTCCGGAGGTCATTCTTGCTCTGAACTGCACTGCTGTCATGGGCTGTGATGTGCGTCCCATTCTCCATTATTGCATGTGGCTGTGAGTTCACTGTCGGGAGGAGCAATGCCGTCTACACTTGTTACATCTAGCCCAATACAGGACACCCGGTGGCCCAAAACCCATTTGCCCAAGTAAACCCCCAGAGCACCAGAAAAAAGGGATTCACGGTGTCTTTCTTCGTCCAGTGATTCTTACCCAAACTAAACAACACATTGAATCACATTTCCATCTAAAACCATATAAAACAAAAAGCTGCCAAATCAACAAAAAGTTGTCAAATTGTTTTTTTCTTTTCTTTCTGGCAAACTGGTGTCCATCTGGGATCCATATGAGGCAGCTAAAGAAATGTTCAGAATTCTTTCTTTTTTTTTTTTTTTTTTGAGACGGAGTCTCGCTCTGTAGCCCAGGCTGGAGTGCAGTGGCCGGATCTCAGCTCACTGCAAGCTCCGCCTCCCGGGTTCACGCCATTCTCCGGCCTCAGCCTCCCGAGTAGCTGGGACTACAGGCGCCCGCCACCTCGCCCAGCTAGTTTTTTGTATTTCTTAGTAGAGACGGGGTTTCACCGTGTTAGCCAGGATGGTCTCGATCTCCTGACCTCGTGATCCACCCGTCTCGGCCTCCCAAAGTGCTGGGATTACAGGCTTGAGCCACCGCGCCCGGCCCAGAATTCTTTCTTATAGGGATGAACACTACATCCTTTGCAAGAACCATATGCAAGTTCTGAATTAATAAACACATCCAAAATGTTGACTTTTGGATCATTAACATCTTGACTTATTAAATATTCACTCTGGTGCCTTGGGAGTGTTTAATGAGCAAAGTACGCTAGTGTGAGAGGTCGGGAAGTTTTCTCAGGAGGAAGGAGGCTGTGGTGGAGATCTGGGTAAGGGTCAGGTAGGCAGAGGGTGGAGCATGGAGGGTGCAGTGCTTGCGATGACGCTGGGGTGGGGAAGGGCAGGACCTGCTTGAAGAGCGGAGGAGAGCTCAGCATGCCAGCTGGAGGCAGGCAACGCGCACCCTGCTCCTCTCTCCAGGGTGAACCGGGCGGCCGTGGAGCAGGCTGATGACTGGTGGTCTTTCCATGGTAGGTGCTTCACAGAGGCAGAATAGAGAAGTAGGCTCGAGTCTGGGCCAGGCTGCCTGGATTTGAGTCCTGATCCCATTGCTTCCAACTGTGTGAGGCTGGGCAAATGACTGAGCCTCTCTATGCTTCAATTTCTTCAACCACAAAACTGGGATAATTTGGGCTGAGGCTAATGTGGCCTCTCTCAAGACAGCCAGTAGCTCCTTCTGCTACCGAGAGAGTCACAGAGCTCTCCCGAATGGAAGCATCTTCTGCTTCCCAGCCCCAGATCACACAGCCCAGGCAACACTGGTGCCCTGAGAGTGAGTGGCTGCTAGCCTCACCCTGTCACCTCTAGCAAACAACTTGTCTCCGGGGCACATGAGGAAGACAGAATCAGGAGCACCAGAAGAGAAGTTTCTCAGACCACAGGAAAACAGAGGTACGCACAGATTTAGACCCAGACAAAGGGCCAAATCTTTCAAATGCAGGCCATCTTAATCAAGGACGCACAACTCCAGCCTTGACTATGTTCCTAAGTTCCACAGAAAACCACTGTATCTTATACTTACTGTAACCCAGACATGCCAATGCCATCGAAGATTCCTTCTCACCTTTTCACTGATGACAGTCACAGTGGCATCGGCCACATTCATGTTCACTGACAGCCAATCCTCCTTGTTGGATGAGGTCATGAGATTTTCTATGGCACTATTCAGAATGTCCATTCCTGGGGACAGAAAAGGATAATTTAAAGTGTCCTAAAGCCACTTACCACACTCAAATGTGGGCCCAAATCACCAATAACAGCTACACCCAGACTGATCTTTTTTAATAAAAGCCAGGACACTTCATTCTCATGTTTGCGCAACAGGAATGAAATACCAGCTTTTGGCTGGGCGTAGTGGCTCGTGCCTGTAATCTCAGCCCTTTCGGAGGCTGAGGCAGGATCATTCGAGGTCAGGAGTTCGAGACCAGCCTAGCCAACACAGTGAAACCCTGTCTCTACTAAAAATACAAAAATTAGCCGGACATGATTGCTTGAACCCAGGAGGCGGAGGTTGCAGTGAGCTGAGATCACACCACTGCACTCCAGCCTGGGCAAATGAGTGAGACTCTGTCAAAAAAAAAAAAAAAAAAAAAAAAAAGGAAAGAAAGAAAGACAGAAAGACAGAAAGACCAGCCTTTTCAGTAGGAAAGGAGAGTCAGGAAAAGCTCCAGGCACCTGGTGCTGACACGCTGGCTATATAAGCAGACCACGGCCCTTCAGCCTCTCCCCACCCTCGCCATCTCTCGGCTCCTTTACAGTGGATCCCCCCCTTCAGAGGGGCCCTTTTGCCGGCTGCTCCCAGTTTTTCTGGGGGATAGGGGTGGGAGTGACAACTTTCTGGAGGTATCATTCACACGCAATTCACTCATGTAATGTGTACAATCCAGTGGATTTTAGTACATTCACAGAGTGCAACCATCACCATCATCAATTTTTTTTTGAGACAGGGTGTCGCTCTGTCACCCAGGCTGGAGTGCAGTGGTATGATCACGGCTCGCTGCAGCCTTGACCTCCCAGGCTCAGGTGATCTTCCCACCTCAGCCTCCGGAGTAGCTGGGAGTACAGGTACATGCCACCATGCCCAGCTAATTGTTTACATTTTTTTTTTTTTTTTTTTTGTAGAGATGAGGCTTTGCCATGTTGCCTGGGCTGGTCTTGAACTTTAAGCAATCCATCTGCCCTGGCTTCCCAACGTGCTGAGATTACAGGTGTGAGCCACCATGCTGGACCTACCGTAATCAATTTGAGAACATTTCATCACCCCAAAGAGAAACCCCGTACCTGGCAGGGGTCATTCTCCATTTCCCCCCGCCTCCCAGCCTCTAGCCCAAGGCAACCCTTACCTACTTTGACTCTAGAGATCTGCCTATTGTGGACGTTTCGTATGAACGGAATCACACAGTACGCAGTCTTTTGGGACTGACTTCTCTCATAGCATATTTTCAGGCTTCATCCATATATGCTATAGCACACTTCAGTCCTTCACTCCTTTGTATCACCAAATAAAACTCCACTGTATGGAAGTATCGCCTGTTATTTATCTAACTGTCAGTGGATTTGTCAGGACATTTGGGTGGTTTCGCTTTTTGACTCTCATCAATAATTCTGCTGTGAACATTTGCATACACGTTTTTGTTCATTTCTCTTGGGTCTATGCCTAGGAACTGAGCTGCTGGTTCTAAGGTAACTATGTTTCACCTTCTGAAGAATGCCAGACTGTTTTCCAAAGCAGCTGCAGCATCTTACAGCCCCCCGGCAGTGTATGCGGCTTGCGATTTCTCCACAGCCTTTTTTAACCCTGGTGAAGGCTCCATCTCCCAGTCTCCTTTTGGCTTGGTATAGCCCAGCAACTACATTCTGCCACCGGCAAGTGAGCTCAATGCTGTGTGTGCCACTACTGTGTCACTCCTTGACAGCATGAAGCCTCTGCAGCCCTCTCTCCTGGCCCGCCAGCTGACGAGACACGAAGCAGGTGCCCCGGCCTCAGAGATGGAGGCCTCGTTTCACAGCAGCAGAGCTCTTCCACAGCCCTGGGTCACACAGCTCTAGACTTCTGGGCACACAAGAAATCCATGTCTGTATTGCTAAAGTGCTGTACGCTGGGGATGGCAGGTCAAAGCAGCAGGGCCTGTCCCTCTACTGATCTTTTGATCGGGACCGTTTATGTTCTCTGGCAGGTGACAGGGTGACAGCTTGATTCAAGACAAGGCACGAGAGTAAACAGCCGACCTCACCCTCCTTGGAGGGAGGGCGAACGCCTCCTGTGAGCTCCCGCACACTTGCAAAGTGGAAAGACAATAAATGTTTCACATACCGACTGGTTTGTCTACAGGTAGCATGCCCAGGTACTGCACGTGGAACTTCTGGACCAGCTCAGTCTTTGGTGTTGGAAAATCTACTATAGGGAACAAAAGCAACACATCTTTCTCAGTGGTTCCAACACACATGTACACAAGAGCCGTAGCTCTGCATCATCAGAATGCGCAGGACACCCCCTGTGCCATAACGCCCTATGTTTCTGGATGGAAATGTAGCAACTTTCTACAAGAGCAGCATTACTCCACATAGTGGGGCTCTGTCAAAATCCTGTTCAACTTTCAAGACAGGAATGCATTTGAAAGCAGGAGGTGGCATCTCTGTGTTAAAGCTGCTACCGTCTCTTTGATGTATATTACGTAGCAGCTTTTGGTGTCCTATTTAATTAGGTGTGGTTGATGCCCACAGAAAATGCAATCTCAAAGGGCACAACCAGAGACACAGGAAAATAACTGAGTTCCCTCAGTACTCAACCCATGTTTTCTTTTTCTTTTTTTTTTAGAGACAGAGTCTTGTTCTGCTGTCCAGGCTGGAGTGCAGTGGTGCGGTCTCGGCTCACTGCAACCTTCACCTTCAACCTTCATCACCTGAGAATTGCTGGGTTCTAGCAATTCTCCTGCCTCAGCCTCCCGAGTAGCTGGGACTACAGGTGCACGCCGCCACACCCGGCTAAGTTTTTGCATTTTGGTACAGACGGGGTTTCACCGTGTTGCAGAGGCTGGTCTCGAACTCCTAAGCTAGGGCAATCCACCCGCCTCAGCCTCCCAAAGTGCTGGGATTACAGGCATGAGCCACCACGCCTGGCCCATGTTTTCTGTTTTTAAGATTAGTCAAGTATAGTAGTGGGAAGGGGAGAAAGAGGAGGACAAGGAGGTTGATCTGTAACTGGCTGAACCATCAATTGAGGTAACTCACTACCTTCAGACCAGCCCAACCCACGTGTTTTTAAACTAGCTGGGGTTCTTACCCCAGGTTGCACATGAGTTATAATAGGAAGACAGTATTCTTAGAACAAAGAACATAAAATACAAAATAAAATGAAAACAAAGGCAAAAACTAAAGACAATATTCTTTAATCTTGTCCAGTAACAACAAAACTCATTCTGGCTTTGTGCCTAACCCTAGTGATGCAAAATCAACTCTGAGCCTCTGTGGGGCCCAGCGTGCAGGCTCAAACCGTGCTGAGCTGAATGTGCTCTTTAAGGAGACTGGAAATGCCAGAGAACCATGTGAGAGCCTTCAGTCCTGGACCGGGGCACAGGGCCACAATGAGGACAGGAGGTGCCGCTGACTTACCTTGCAAAGGGACGTCGAGGTTCGCATTGGCCCTTTCCTGTAAGGAGCTGCAGGCCAGGGCTTTGGCATTCTTCCGTTCAGCCATAATCTAAGGGGGAAAAAGCACAGCTTTGGAGTGTGGGTTCAAGCCCCCATGTCTTCAGTTATTCCAGCCCGTAAAGTGTCTAGGTTGATTTCACTTCCAAGTTAGATGAGCTTTAGTCTACTGCCTGAAATTCCACCCTGTATCTCTGGGCTACATATTTTGTGGAGGAATTCTGCTAATTTTCTCTGGGGATGATAGGTGAAAAACTATTCCTCAGAGTAGCAGTCCCCTGATTGCTTGGAATGGACTTTTTCCATTCACCAGGCTCCCGCCTCTACTAGAAACAACTCAAACGAGTCTCCCTGGTCTTGCATGGACCCTGCCGGCCCACAGTGGCCAGTGGCAGCCACAGCAATGGCTTCTTCCGGTGATTCCAAATGCCACCCTTTGAAGACAGAGTACATGGGTTCAAACTGCACTTCTGCCACTTACTAGCTGTGTGACCTCGACCTTGGGCAAGTGCCCTGACCTCCAGTGTCTCGACTGCACATGGAGGTGATCATAGTATTTGTCTCAGACGGTAGTTCTGAGGATCACAAGTGGGTATGTAAGCACAGGGAAGGCCCAGACAGCGTAAGTGCTGAGAAATGTTCCCTGATGACATGCTTTGGCTGTGTCCTCACCCAGATCTCATCTTGAATTGTAGCTCCCTTAATCCCAATGTGTTATGGGAGGGACCTGGTGGAGATAACTGAATCATAGGGGCAGTCTCCCCTGTACTGTTCTCGTGGTGGTAAGTCCCAGAGAGCTGATGGTTTTATCAAGGGTTTCCCCTTTCACTTGGCTCTGATTCTCTCTTGCCTGCTGCCATGTAAGACTTGCCTTTCACCTTCCACCATGATTGTGAGGCCTCACCAGCCACATGGAACTGAGAGTTCATAAAACTTCTTTTTCTTTATAAATTACCCAGTCTTGGTATGTCTTTATTAGCAGTGTGAAAACAGACTAATGCACCTGCCATTTCTGCTGTTATCCTCAAACTGCTCTAAATTGCTTCTCTTCTGTAAAGGACACTGATGCCTGCTTTACTTAAGAGTAAAGCACTTTATACTCCTGTTCTCCACCAGTTACATATGGTGCTGTGGGTTTAGGGACTGAAAGAAGCCCACCCTTTAGTGAACCTCAAAAGTAACTTGGATCTTCATTCCCAGACTAAGTTTTCCATTCCAAGTGGATTGAAAGTCATTTCCACCACAGACCTCCACTCTGCCTATCTCCAGATCCATGCCCGGGGCAGCGAGCAAGAGGGCTGCTGACAAGAATAAAATCAAGTGTTTCCTGCACACTTATTCTGTGCCAGGCCATGTTCTGGGGGCTTTATGCCACAATAAAGCTCCATAAAGGCAAGGACTTTTTTTTTTTTTTCCTGTTTTGGTCATTGTTCTCTCCCCAGTGCCTTTGATGGTACCTGGCACATAAATGGCATTCCATTCTATGTGTTGCATGAATGAATGAGAAACGAAATCCAGGGAGCAGGCTGCAATGCTGCGAACGGCAGCAACACCCCAGTCTCATCAATGCAAGAATGTGAACATGGGCTGGAATGAACGTGGTGATCTCAAGACCAGTGTCCATCTTGCACGTCCCCATCATGTGAGTCAGAGCAGCAGACTGGGGCATTCTTTCATTCTGAGGCTGGGGACAGCTCCCTGTCCCTGCCCCTGTCCCTCCCTCAGGCACCATGGCTTGCACCTCCTGCCGGGTAACAGGCTGAGCCAACCCCTGGCCTGGGTTGGGTCTTGCCAGCTAAGGAGGAATTGTGGGAGTGATGCTTGGTTATGATGTCAGCCTGAATCAGAAAGGTGACATTCAACAGAAGGGATGGCAAAATTCTGCATTTAAATTCAAGAAATTAAGCAAGTCTGGGGCATGGAACAGGCCTGGCTGAAGGAAACTTGTGTCAGTGTCTTGGGGGTTCGGCTGCCACCATGTGAAGAGAAATCAGGGGGTGATGTGGTTGCCAAGAACATCGAGCACCACAATAGTGTATCGATGGAGGTCAAAAGACAGAGCGGCCCCTGGTCTGCTGTCCGCTCACTTTTGGAATACTGTGTTCATCTGGGGGATCCAAAAAGAGTGTGCCCAGAAAACGATGGTTAGGGGCCTAGAATAGCCATGCTACCCAAAGGTGGCTGCAGAGATGGGGTGGGGGATCTGGAGAGGGAGGAAGTCAGGGGCAAGAAGACTCAACGACAGATGCTTGTCCAGCGCCTCTAAAACACACAACACATGGCGAAACACAGCAAGGTTTTAAGTGTCTAAAGAGCTGGCCAGCAAAGAGAATGGGGGACCTTTCTCTGCTGCTACAGATGGCAGATCTCCAGTCAGTACCTGGAGGTTCCAAGAGGAAGATTTTGGGTCAACATAAAGAAGAAATCTGTAACAGCCGGAGCTGCGCAGTAATAGAACCTCCTCCTGAAAAGTAAGAGACTCCATCTGTGGGAGTCTATGGGCGTGCAGGGCAGAGGGTGGGGGGATGTCTGCAAGGGGGCTGTTATGCTTGTGGGAGGCGGAGGCTGGACTGCTGACGCCAGACTATTTGTTCTCATTCTGAGGCTCTGTGACTCTGGTTAAGGAAGCGGGACCCTCACTAGCATGAGACATGAGACAGGGACCGCAGTCTTGCCTCCCAGCTGGACAGGGAGCTTCTACGGGACACTGTGTGTCCTCAGGAAGTCCGTGTGTGTTAACGGCAACCCCTAGTTCCCTGCATTTGCAGAAACCCCGGATGGTTTCTTGCCACCTCCTTTCCTGTAGCCTTTTTCTCTACCCACATTGACCTCAGGTCAGATGGCCCTGCCTCTGGAAAATTCACCTTGACCCCTTTTCCCTGTTTTCCAGGGTGTACGTATCTCTGTCATTGTTGTGCCTACCTGAGATATATGTTTCCAGGCTGCGGGAGGGACTACGGTTCTATTCATTTTGTGCAGATGGAGTGCTACTCACAGCGATGCCTGGCCTGCAGCAAGAACACTTCAACGACTCTGGCTGAACAGTCTGCCTACTTCTCCCTGAGCTTACTGCAGGTCGATGTGCCCCCTCCCCTGCCCTTCCACGTCCCTTCATGCAGTAAGAAAAAAAGAGCAAGGCGGCCCGCACTGCCCTGACGCGCCTCACCTTGGAGCAGATCTCGTGGAGACTTGTGGCAATGGCTTTTGCTGGTGTGTCACATCGAAATACATGACATTTCAAAATTCTTGTATCTTTATCTCTTGCTACATAAGCAAAATCCCTGTGCAAGCAAAATGTATCAGGACATTAGTAAGAGAAACTGATTACCGACACATACTTTAGTTATGAAGTTAACTGAGCTAGCAGCCAGCGTGTCAATGGTAAACAATGTATGCAATGATTAAAAGAAAATTTAATTTCAACAACTTCCTAACATATAGGTCTATGACAATTAGAAATTGATTTCTGAGTAAAATACCTACAATGTGGGATACGTGCAGTGGCTCACATCTGTAATCCCAACATTTTGAGAGACCAAGGTAAGATGATTGTTTGAGGCCAGAAGTTTGAGACCAGCTCTTGAACCAGGCAACATAGTGAAACCACTGTCAAAAAAAAAAAAAAAAAAAAAAAAAAAAAGGCCAGGTGCAGTGGCATGTACCTGTAGTCCCAGCTATTCTGGAGGGTGAAGTGGGAGAATTGCTTGAGCCCAGGAGTTTGAGGTTGCAGTGAGCTATGATCGTACCACTGTGCTCTAGACTAGTCAACAGAGCAAGACTTAGCCTCTAAAAATTTTTTTTAAAAGACTGTGCGTGGTGGCTGATGCCTGTAATCCCAGCACTGGGAGGCTGAGGCAGGTGGATCACTTGAGGTCAGGAGTTCGAGACCAGCCTCGCCAACACAGTGAAACCCTGTCTCTAGTAAAAATACAAAAAAATTAGCCAGGTGTGGTGGTGGGCACCTGTAGTCCCAGCTACTCGGGAGGCTGAGGGAGGAGAATGGCGTGAACCCGGGAGGCAGAGCTTGCAGTGAGCCGAGATCGGGCCACTGCACTCTAGCCTGGGCGACTGAGCAAGACTCTGTCTCAAAAAAACAAAACAAAACAAACAAAAATTAGCTGGGCATGGTGATGGGCGCCTGTAATCCCAGCTATTTGGGAGGCTGAGGCAGGAGAATCGCTTGAACAACCCGGGAGGCAGAGGTTCCGGTGAGCTGAGACTGTGCCACTGCACTCCAGCCTGAGTGACAAGGGCGAAACTCCCTCTGAAAAAAAAAACCTACAATAACTTCAAAACCCAGTCTGTTGAACTCTTGGAATCTCTAACAACCCTTAGTGCACACTGAATTTCACAGAACCCTTCTGTCTAGTGTAACACCATGTTATGATTAGAGAATACAAAGGCTTGAGGAACGCATGAATCGCATGATGATATAATGACACGGACCGTGGTGCGAACAATAGGCGCTGATGTATACACATGTGCACAGACAATAGGCGCTGATATATACACATGTGCACAGACAATAGGTGCTGATGTATACACATGTGTACAGACAATGGGCCAGCCCACGGCTGACTGAGACAGCTGAAGGGCAATCACAGGGAGTCAGAACACAGACACCATGGACTAGCAGTCCTATCAAAGGCCTTTGATTGTGTTAAACACGTCTCAGACTCCAGATCTCAGAGCGACGGCGCATTATTTACCGCTTGCTCAGACACCTCAGTGAGCATGCCGCTGACGGGTGTTTGCGTTTGTTCTACTGATAAAAAGGATACTGACTGTGACATCACTTGGATTCAAAACCACCATGCGATACGACTATATTTCTTAATGTTAACATTGGAGGACAGCGGTTCAAAGATGAAAGTGTTTTTACATATATATACACACACGTTATATATATGATATATAGGTTTTATATATATGTTTTATATATGATATATATGTTTATATATGTTATATACACACACACACGCGCGCGCGCGCACACACACATAAAAACCCAGCTTTACCCATCCGGGAATGGATCACAGTGATTTATTTGCATCTGATGCTAGGCCAGGATACTGTCTGGAGATATAACTACAGAGGAATTTTTAAGTTATTTCTCTCTCTCTTTTTTTTTTTTTTTTTTTGAGACGGAGTCTCGCTGTCGCCCAGGCTGGAGTGCAGTGGCCGGATCTCAGCTCACTGCAAGCTCCGCCTCCCGGGTTCACGCCATTCTCCTGCCTCAGCCTCTTGAGTAGCTGGGACTACAGGCGCCCACCACCTCGCCCGGCTAGTTTTTTGTATCTTTTAGCAGAGACGGGGTTTCACGGTGTTAGCCAGGATGGTCTCGATCTCCTGACCTAGTGATCTGCCCGTCTCGGCCTCCCAAAGTGCTGGGATTACAGGCTTGAGCCACCGTGCCCGGCCCCAAGTTATTTCTCTTAAGGTAAGACCTGGCAGCCTTTTCATAGACTATGATGGATACTTTCCCCAAGATAGCCTTGGCAGCCTTGGGAAGGGACAGGGATTTACAATGGCAGGCAACTGGCCATCGTGAAGGTCCGGCCGGAAAACCCTGCCTCACAACCTCACCTCACCATGCCCCAGGTAGCCCTGCAGTGGGACTCCCTAAGCCCAGGCTCCAGCTCAGCGGCACCTCACCTGGCTGCCCCATGACGCTTTAACCACGGGCTGTCCACACATGACCTCAACATTTCTCCTCCCAACCTCCTCCTGCTTCCTCACGTTCTAGCTCAGTGTCCTCCATGCTAGAACCGGACTCCCCCGCCTCATGTGCCACACCCAGTCCCCACATTCGTCCTGTTTCACCTCCTGGAAATTTCTGGCATCCATCCCTCCATTTCCAGCCCCCCCACCATGCAGCCATTCTAAGCCGCTCCTTGCCTCCCTGCCTGTGCTCAGGTCATCTCCATCCCCTTGCCAGGACTCAGCTGAAGATGGGTGAGAGCCTGTAAGGTTCCTCGCACACAGAGTACATACACGGGGGCACCGCAAGTGTCTAAGTGTGTCTTCTCCTCAACACTCTGCAGCTCCATGAAGACGACTGTGCCTAACTCATCCCAGTGTCTAGTCCAGGCCTGGCGTATCCCTGGTACTAATAAGTGTTTGCGGGCTGAGTGGAAGCGTGGGCCTGCGGCACACATCCCTCCTTCCGGTTGGGAAAGTCAGCCCAACGCTCAGGCCTAATGGGTTCCACGACTGGGCTGGGGGTGGGCTGGGGCAAGGCACTGGACCCACACTTTGAGGGGTGAGCAGTCTTCTCCACACTGTGGTCCTGCGGCCTTCCCATCCAGCCTCAACCACCATCAAGGCAACACATAAGAAATGGACAGAAGATATCCCATTTGGAGATCACACTCAAGGGATGCCTTGCTTTTGGTTCTCCTCCCTAGAGGGTCCTTCAGAAATACACCACGTCTCCCGCACACAACTCCAATCCTTCCAACTTCCACGTGCAGCCGCCATCTTCCTGCTGCCAAATCTCCCCAAAGCTCCCTGTGGTCAACCACACAAAGTTCAAAAACCTCTGGCTGGATTTTAAGAGTTCCAAAATTTGTCCCACCAACTTTCCAGCATGTTCCTCCCACTGCGCGGCACTCCCCACTGCTCCAGAAGAGGTGGGTCTCATGTCTGCTTGCAGTGCTGTCTCCCCTCATGTGGTGGCCAGTGGCCCTCCCCAAACTGTCCAGTGCATGCCCGTCTACTCAGTCGGGCCCAGCTCCGCGGTCCACCTGGTCCTCTGACCCCAGGACCCTGCTTGTATCTGAATGCCCACGGTATTTACATTCTGTGCTACAAAGAAGAAGAGGTCGTTATATCTTTTGTAGTTACTGTTACAGGTGTCACCTGTGTCTGTCTTCTAAGTGACAGCACCAGCCAGAGGGGCCAGGCAATGAGATTCTGGCCACCCACATTCGAGTCTCAGCCCTGCTTTCACTTAGCTATACAACCCTGGGCGTGGAATTGGACCTCATCTTTAAGTGAAGGGGTTGAAAAACATGATTTCCAAGTCCCTCCCCGACTCTGACATTGTCTGATAGAAGCTTCCAAGATCCATCAGCCTCTCCACAGTGGCTGGCAGGCCCCAGAGTGCAACATCCCAAGGTTACCGACAGGGCGGATGAACAGACCCCGGTCAATAAGCAATCGATTATTCCTATCGAACTTCGGCTTTGTGCCCTCTGTGCCTCGGTTCTTCCACAGGCAGCCTTTTTAGGCTTAACTTTAAAAAAGTATGATTATTAATCTTTATTTTCCTCTGGCACAGAGGAAGGTGACTGCTGCCTTAAGGGCAACCATCTGGAACCCACAGCTTCCCCAGGGAGAAACTCGGCAGCCTCAGGCATTTTTGGGAGGAATTCTCACAATTTTTTTTTTTTTACAGCCTTATCTTTTGTTGTTTCCTCCCAGGTAGAGGCTAATAGATTAGGGAGGCAGCAAGTTGTCAGTCCATGATGGTGGGTGAGTCCGGTAACTAACTCCCTCGAGACTTCATCACTTCCCAGGATAAAAGAGGTATCTTCTCATTGTGGAGGTCAAGAGATTTGTGCATTTCCCATTTCACTCTCATGTAACATATCCCGAGTCATCCTAAAACAGCTGACATCTGTAAGAGGCAGTGAGGCCTTTCTTTCAGGCCTAGAGCACAGACCGGTGGAACGACTTCGTCTGTGGACAATGAAATATACAAGTGATCGAATTTCATTGATTTAAGATGAAATCCAAGCATCACTTGCCTGTGTGAAAAGCCTGCCTTTTCGGCACCTGACTTCTGAAAAGGGCTGGTGCGGGAGAGTCGTGACCCCTCCCCGCATCCCCGGAACCTGTGGCTGTATTCCCTTACATGTCAGCAGGGGCTTGGCGGATGTGATCAACGAAGGATCCCGAGATGGGGATGTTATCCTGGACTACCTGGGTGGGCCCGCAAATTCACAAGGGAAGGCGGGAGGCACTTTCTTCCCAAGGGAAAGAACAGGAGGCAGGGGCCAAGGAATGCAGGCAGCCTCGAGAAGCTGGAAAAGGCAAGAAAATGGATTCTCCCCGAGAGCCCCTGGATGAAACACAGCCCAGCCAACACCGGGATTTGACACTTCTGACCTCCAGAACTGGAAAAGAATCAAGTGGTGTGGCTTTAAGCCACTCGGTTTGTGGTCATTTGTTACAGCAACAATAGGAAATGAATGCAGCTGCCATTTGGATTTTATGGTGTGGTATTCAAGACTGATATTTTTAAAAATTTTCAGTTCATTAAAGGCTGGGCGCGGTGGCTCACACCTGTAATCCCAGCACTTTGGGAGGCCAAGGTGGGCGGATCACGAGGTCAGGAAATTGAGACTAATCTGGATGACACGGTGAAACCCCATCTCTACTAAAAATACAAAAACTTAGCTGGGTGTGTTGGCAGGTGCCTATAGTCCCAGCTACTGGGGAGGCTGAGGCAGGAGAATCGCTTGAACCTGGGAGGTGGAGGTTGCAGTGAGCCGAGATTGCGCCACTGCACTCCAGCCTGGGTGACAGAGCAAGACTCTGTCTCAAAAAAAAAAAAATCAGTTCACTTCTACAAGTACCTTCTAGCTGGTATTATGTATCAGGCACCAGCGAGGCAAATTCAAACAGCTGAGGTTCCAGCCTTGCAAGCCCGTCTAATGTTACAGATGGGTAGAGAGGTTTGAGCTGCTGCTTTAAGTGTAAGAAGGACCTCATCACGGTAAGAAGGCAGCAGACGGTTCAAAGAACATTGAAACAGGTATGAGCAAAGGCAGGGAGGTCAAAAGGCCCCCCGAGTGTTTGGGAGACCTCCTGGCTGTCCTATGTGTGTGCCCCAGGCACTGTGGTGAGGCCCAGGTGCAGCTGCAGGGGTGCTATGCAGGAGTCTGTACTCAGTTTGCAAAGTGCCTCGTGTCTTGCCAGGACTGACCCTTACTGTGAGCCATCCCAGTCTTGCAATATTACAGGTGACCCCATGTGATTTGTTTGCTGGGACAAAGCCAGCCAAGGGAAGGAGACTGCTGGGGGCCACTGCGGTGGTCCAGCACAGGGGGATGAGGAAAGTGCAGGCTAAATCAGCATCTGTGAGAACGGGGCAGAGGAGATAGATGGAAGAGGTGTTGGAAGGATGGCTGGCAGGAGTGGCAGATGTGTGAGAGATGTGGATGAGGGAGAGGATTAAGAATAACTCTGAGGTCCCTGCTAGGATAGCTAAGCACCCCATCACTGGAGTGGGGGAGGAAAGGAGGGCCGGTTTGGTGCAGGAAGCTGATGAGCTCCAGAGTGGACATGATGTGTGGGGTGCTTGTGCTTGAGGAGCACCAGGTGACAAGGCCCACGAAGCAGGTGGGTGCTGGGACCCTGCGCTGAGGCCTGCGGCCTGGGCAGGAGACATGGATCTGGGAGTTGGGTAAAGTCAGGGGAGCAGGTGAGAGTGTGGAGCATGAAAAGACAAAGCTGGCTGGGCGCGGTGGCTCATGCCTGTAATCTCAGCACTTTCGGAGGCCAAGGCAGGTGGGTCCCTTGAGGTCAGGAGTTCAAGACCAGCCTAGCCAACATGGCAAAACACCGTCTCTATTGAAAATACAAAAATTAGGCCGGGCGCGGTGGCTCAAGCCTGTAATCCCAGCACTTTGGGAGGCCGAGACGGGCGGATCACGAGGTCAGGAGATCGAGACTATCCTGGCTAACACAGTGAAACCCCGTCTCTACTAAAAAATACAAAAAAAAACTTAGCCGGGCGAGGTGGCAGGCGCCTGTAGTCCCAGCTACTCGGGAGGCTGAGGCAGGAGAATGGCGTGAACCCGGGAGGCAGAGCTTGCAGTGAGCTGAGATCCGGCCACTGCACTCCAGCCTGGGTGACAGAGCGAGACTCCGTCTCAAAAAAAAAAGAAAATACAAAAATTAGGCGGGTGTGGTGGCACGCACCTGTAATCCCAGCTACTTGGGAGGCTGAGGCGTGAGAATCGCTTGAACTCAGGAGATGGAGGTTGCAGTGGGCTGAGATCATACCACTGCACTCCTGACTAGGCAAACAGAGTAAGACTCCATCTCAAAAACAAACAAACAAAAAACATGTCAAACCAAGGCCTGGCGACCAGGAAAGACATTTAGAGGCCTTGTTGAGGCAGGAGGTCCAATGAGAAGGTGGAGAAAAAATTGCTGGGGAAGAGGGCAGGAAAAGCCCAGGAGAGGCTGGTCCCAAAGACATCAAAGAATGGGGGTTGAGGGAAAGGGGTAGAGAGTTTTCCAGAACAGTGGGAGACAGGCCAGGTGGTCTCAGCCACAGGTAGGTCTGCGGTGACCTTGGCCTCCTGGACCCTTTCCTGGGAGAAGGAGTTTGGGGCCACAGCCTGAGGAGTACAGGAGTTAAAAGAACAGAGTTCATCTCTCTCTCTCTCCTTTCTGTTTTTTACTCTTCTCCTTCTGGAACTTTCCAAACACACATGAAAATAGAGAAGATAGTAAACAAATTCTATGTCCCACCAGCTGGCTTCCACAGTGATCAGAATGTCACCAATTAGTTTTTTATACAGCTGGGTTTTTTCTCCAATCCCAGTGTTATGATGCTAAAAGCCACTACTGTTATATGTAAGAGCAACATAATATTTCCTAGATTTTCTTGTATTTTGAGGGGGATAAGAAATTGCTTTATAGTAAACACACCTCCACACTCAGAGTGTTCCTGACAAACTGTGCAAACTTACACTGGTGCGATCAGCTCAGCCTGAGCATGTGAGCTGGGGAGGAAAGAGTGTGCCGGGTGCCACATGGCCATCAGGCGTCAGGCAGTCAAGCAGGCAGGGTCCGTAGCCAGCTCCATTGCTGCATGGGACACGGGGGCTGGCTGGTCCACTGCAGGCACCTTTGAGGCGCCTTCAGGTGGGGAGCCCTTGAGGGCTCTCCTTCCGTTAGCACTCCCGGCTTCCAGAACACAAGGAGGGTCCCATCTCAGACGGGATGGGAGCCGTACTCATTAACCGGGGGCCTCACACAGCCACGCAGGCTCCAGGCTTCAGCATCTCGTCTGTAAAACCACACAGCTGGTCCAAAAGATCTCCGAGGGCCAGAAAGAACATGGCTCCCAGTTTTTCCAACAGCTTCTAGATTCCCAGGAACCTGTGATTATCTGAAATTCTACCACCTGCAATCATCAGCCACGATCTGTCTGACACCTGGCAGCAAGACCCACTTCTGCCCTCTGCTCCAACTCGTGCCATTCCCTCGCCATTTACAAGGCTGGTCCAGGAGCCATCCGCTCCCCATACACGGAGTCCCACTCCATTTAATGCCTGCAGTCATGAGAATCATTGCATTTTCTTTTCTAAGCCAGGAAGTGGAAGGCTTAGAGCTATAGTTTCTTGTGTCTGTTCTTTAAATGGTGACAGAAGCTAGTACCAGGAATCAAGTCCCTGTTGCCACCTGCTTACTGAGCCCTGGTGTTTCCAACTCTTTTCGTTACTGTCTTTTTTGCTGTCCTCCTCAGTAATTAATCACTCCCCCAGAGGACCAGGCTAGAGTTTTGCTGTAGAAAAATGACAGTGTTAATACATCTTATCTGACAGCCTCAAATTTCCTAATTAAAAAAATAAAAAGGACCAAAGATTGCTTTTATATATTCTCAGTTAAATAGCATTCTAATCACGCAGTGGGATCTTAATCCATCTTTATGCAATGAATGAATAAATGCTTCTTTATTCAAGCGGGCTCTATTTATTATTATTATTATTATTATTATTATTATTATTTTGAGACAGATTCTTGCTGTGTCACCCAGGCTGGAGTGCAGTGGCATGATCTTGGCTCACTGCAACCTCCACCTCCTGGGTTCAAGTGATTCTCATGCCTCAGCCTCTTGAGTAGCTGGGATTACAGGTGTGCACCACCACACATGGCTAATTTTTTTTTTTTTTTTAGACGGAGTCTCACTCTGTCGCTCAGGCTGCAGTGCAGTGGTGCAATCTCAGCTCACTGCAACCTCCGTCTCAAAGGTTCAAGCAATTTTCCTGCCTCAGAATCCCAAGTAGCTGGGACTATAGGCGTGTGCCACCACATTCAGCTAATTTTTAGTATTTTTAGTAGAGATGGGGTTTCACCATATTAGCCAGGATGGTCTCAATCTCCTGACCTCATGGTCTGCCTGCCTCAGCCTCCTAAAGTGCTGGGATTACAGGCATGAGCCACATGCCTGGCCAATTTTTGTATTTTTAGTAGAGATGGAGTTTCACCACATTGGGCAGGCTGGTCTTGAACTCCTGGCCTCAAGTGATCTGCCCACCTCAGCCTCCCAAAGTGCTGGGATTACAGGCATGAGCCAACATGCCTGGCAAAAGCAGACTCTATTTTAAAAAATAGCCAGAACTACTTATTCTCTCCCTAAATCTCTCCTTTGCAACTCTCTTAGTGTAAGTGGAATTTGCTTATGTGTTTACCTCTCTTCAAAAAGGCATCTACAGACCCCTTAGCTGTGACTCAGGCTAACTTTTCAAAGTCCCTTTTACAGCAGCACCACCAGCAGATGGTACCTACCTAGAGTATTTCCATGATAGGACATCTCGTTTCTTTAATAAATCAGCCTGTTCTGTTGGTGGAAAGCTCCAGTGAATAATATATATATGTCTTCTTAAAACATTTTTATATATTATTTTTCATTTTATTATTTCAAGACAGGGTCTCACTCTGTTGGCCAGGCTGGAGTGCAGTGGTGCAATCACAGCTCATTGTAGCCTCGACCTCCTGGACTCAAGTGATCCTCCCGTCTCAGCCTTCCAAGTAGCTGGGACTACAGACACTTGCCACCACACCTGGCTCAAAATATATTTTTTCTAAATGATGAACAGAACCTTGCCTCCCTGTAACTTCTGCTTGTAGGATCCAGTTTCGCCTTCTGGAGTGGCACAGAACAAGCTGACCTTGTCAGCTGCACGAGAGCCCATGTAACTGGCAGGAACTCGCCTGTCCTTTTCTGTTAGATTCACATTACACACAATCTCTCACCAGTTCTCTGCTGCTGGGATTCCTTACCAAGTATCCACAATTTGATAACATCTTTCACATCAATCACATTTGCTCAGGTCAAATACATGGCATGTTTTATTCAGGGGAATTTGTGAAGGCTGGCACACGATAGGCATTCAATAAATTGTAGGTACCATATTATAAATGAGGAAAAAGAAGTCAAACAAAAAGCCCACTTTGAAATACTGTCACCTTATCCATGAGGGATTTTTCTTTTTTCTTTTGAGATGGAGTCTTGCTCTGTTGCTCAGGCTGGAGTGCAGTGGTGCCATCTCGGCTCACTGCAACCTCTGCCTCCCAGGTTCAAGAAATTCTCCTGCCTCAGCCTCCCGAGTAGCTAGGATTACAGGCGTGTGACACCATACCTGGCTAATTTTTGTATTTTTAGTAGAGACGGGGCTTCACCATGTTGGCCAGGGTGGTCTCAAATTCCTGACCTGAAGTGATCCGCCCGCCTCGGCCTCCCAAAGTGCTGGGATTACAGGCATAAGCCTGGCCCCACGAGGGGTGTTTTTAATAAATATTTGCACTCATATGAATAATACTAAGACTTGCTAACATATACCCAATGACCATTTCCTCCCAGCTTATCTTGCTATTGATGCTATTGCAAAGGGCAGGTGCCATCCACAAATAAGGATAAGACAGCAGCAAAGGGATTGGATCCAAACATTGCACTTCTGGCACTTTAGGACAAAGGGCTTTCTCTCTTCTTTGTTTCACCTGTGCAGGGCCCAGCATGAGATAAAAAATAGAATTCAAAAGGTAAGCCCACATGAGAACAGTGAAATTATAGGGTTCCTGGGCTACACAAAAATGTGGGTTGACAGTCTGTACAAGGTCTGGAGGAAGAATGAGTCCTGTTTTCAAGACTGGATGCTTTGATTTTCTGACTGCACTTTGAAAATCTTGTTCTGAGAGTGGGAGGAACTGGGAAGCGAAAGTACATGAGAAACTTCATCTTTCTAGATGGTCAATCCAGAATGACCCCCCCACAACACACACACACGGAAGACTTTGGTTTTCTGTTCTTTTTAACCCAATGTCACATGTATCATATGCACACATCACTAATTTCACAAAGTTCAGGCTCTTGCTTGGTAACCGTAACTTACTTTCTCCTTCTTTGCAAGCTTAAAAAGATGCTAAGATTTTTAGGCTCTGAAAGGAGCATCCCAGGTACTCGTCACCTGGGTAAACACACAGGCTTGGCAGAGAATTCTTCACCAGGCACGTTCATGAGACACAGAGTGTGTAAACAGAGATCTGAAATTCTACCACCTGCAATCATTGAGGTGGCTTGGGCAAACTAGAATCTGTAGCCCTCTCTACAACAGAGTCCTGCTGTTAATATTCACAGCAACTGCTTCCCAGCAAGGACACTCACATAAACAAGGAGGATAGGAACTAGCAAACACCTGAAAATATCTTCACCATTGACTCTGATGGGACTGGCTGTTATTTTACATGAAGGAGCTCACATCCACACGCACAGCCCTCAGCCTCCAGAATCTTCCACCACCTCCCCCCGCCAGGGTCTCCTCAAAGTGATTTAAAAAGTCAGTGAAGTTGGCAAATTTTCTTAATCACACTCTCTGGAAGACCAGCCGTGGAGGTGTCACCGCCCAATCTATGCTGTCTCTCTCCCTCTTAACCACTGGGCAATGACAGCAGCACATCACTGAGGAAAACAGTCACCAGCAGGGGGCAGTCACACCACCAGTGTGGCAGGAAATACTGGCTGAGGACTCATCACTTCCAGCTCCCAACCAGGCAGGGAGGTTACATGAGACCAACTCTGACACAACGAGGAGATCTACCTTCCTGTCTCTCCACTTTGCCCAGCAGGAACAATCATCATTCTTTCAAGGAGAAAAATCTCAAAATTCCCTTCTTCCATTAAAAGTGTAGTTTTTATTAAGTGGTAGTTATGGAATCGTGGAGTTTAAAGTCCCCAATCAATCAAATGGGCAGGCGGACACGCAGAACACTGGAAAAACACAACTGAGGCTTTCGTTTCATCTTTTCCGTGGTTCTACCCTTCTTGTGGTGGGGAGGGAGGACCATATATTTTGGCTAATAACTGACACTGAAACTGAATCAGTGCTTCTGGCTAGGCTAGTAGCCTAGTGCCAACCCTTACCAATCAAATTCTAGAGAATATGTAACATAAGCACTAATATTAATTTTTCTTTTCTTTTCATTTATTTATTTTCTTTGAGACAGGGTATCTCTCTGTTGCCCAGGCTGGAGTGCAGTGGTGCCATTTTGGTTCACTGCAACCACCGCCTCCCAGGTTCAAGTGATTCTCCTGCCTCAGCCTCCCAAGTAGCTGGGATCACAGGTGCCCACCACCATGCCTAGCTGATTTTTTGTATTCTTAGTAGAGATGAGATTTCACCATGTTGGCCAGGCTGGTCTTGAACTCCTGACCTCCAGTGATCCACCCACCTCGGCCTCCCAAAGTGTTGGGATTACAGGTGTGAGCCACCACACCTGGCCATGTGATTTTTCCAGAAGCATGAAAAGCCTCCTTCTACAATATGGTACATATCCTATTTCCATCACATTCACTCCCTGTCATGCTGATGAGATTTTTCTCAGTCGTTAGTAAGACTGACCACATTGGTGTTAGACTTAATCACTCAGCCCATCACCTTCTACAACCAGGGTCAAACACAGTAGAGGATGAGGGACGCAGACGCAATTCCAGACTCGGTTTTAAATGCTGGTGATAAAAGGCGAAATGAAACCAAACAAAACAAAAGTTCTGCCTTTCAAAGACAAGGATGGTTGTGAGGATGGCAATGCGACATGAAGAAAGCAAGTGAGCTTTGCCAGACACGTTAAGACACCACAAAGCGGGGAGAAGTGAAAATCGGCCGGTTACCTCTCTCTGAATCCGGGAAGGCGTGAGGGAACAGAGCAGAAACAACACGTTAGCATTCACACGGCTTCCCGCAAATAACACAGCCCCGTTAACAGTGAGTCTGAGCACTGACAGCTCATCTCATTTCCCAACTCTGCAGCGATTAATAGGCTTTCTGTGCTTATTTTAGGTCAACTGTATCGCCCAGAAGTGTATATTTTGAGCCACAGTACGATGAAGCCAAGAGATGCCAGCTGAATTTACAGAGGCAACATATCAACCGGGGGAGGTAATCAAGCTTAAAATATCACAGTCAAATACAGGAAACTGTTTGCAGTAAACACTGGCAGAGGACGTGTCTTCATTTTCCAGCTCCACCTGCTCCCAATACAAAACATACAGAAACAACGGCATGGACACAACCTTACCTGTTTTATCGACATTCCGGACACTCTATTAACAGAGCTACACCACTGGAATCCAGGCACTTTTCCTGAGTTGCATCCTTACAGGGCAACAGGGAGGGAGAGAGGCAGCACAGGTCAAGGGCAGGGGTGGGAAGTGGGAGAGACGGGAGATGACAGCTCAAAGTGGGAGAGATCAGAGATGTGTCAGCAAAGAGAGGAATGGAACGGAGAGAGGAGCAGAGTGCAAGTCTGGTTGGGGCCACACTCTTGGAGTTCCCTCCCTGAGCTGCCCAGAGCTGCCTGGGACCCTAATGAAGTCACTTAACCCCCTGACCCATGGAGCTCACACCATTCCTTTCTGGCCTTGTCACAGCCGATTTGCATGCACCGTACACAGAGCAACTGGACCGAAGAGGCAGGGAGTACTGGATAGATAATGAGGAGGAAAGGAAGAAACCCAATGTTCACAGAAACCCATTCTCTCGGGCACTCTACAGCCAGGGTCATGGAGCGGCCAGCAGGACCCTGCAGGGATGGAGCTAAAATCATGGCATGAAATGCCAAGCGCACCAGACAGTGAACCACAAAGTCATTAAGTGGAAAGGAAGAGCTGCTCACCCTGAGGCAGAACAATGACCATGGCACACTAGTAAGTGGGGCAAAAACAAAGCCGAGTTGTAGATGCATGGTCTCATAAAAACAACAAAATGTTTGCATGTGTATTTTTATATATACACAGTGAAAAACTTGGAATATAACACCCGAACTGTCAACTGTAATATGGAAAGAGGATTATAGGGGATTTTACTTTATCTCTTTGAAAATTACACAATAAGCACATTTGACTTCTGTGATAAAATATGCAAATCTACCTCAGTACTGAAGGGAAGCCATTGTGGTCAGCATGCCCCAGGGCAGCTAAAAAGACCAGTATTAATGATTACAATAACACCAGCCAACAGTTACCCTTTATTGAGCTCTGTCTGGCCCCTAACAGTAACTGAACAAGGTCAATATTACTGTTCTGACAGCTGAGGAAACAGGTCACATAGCTACTACATGGGGAAGAGAGTTTGACGGTAAGCTGCAGGACTCGAATTCGTCTTAGATGCACCCATGATGGGTACTCCATATTTCTACACAGTCCTGCAGAGCCCCCTAATGGTTTGTCTCCTAAATGGCAAACACAGTCCCTATGCACAGGTATTCAAGGTAGGGCCAAAGGGTTTGGCCAAGAACCTAGGGTTTTAGAGGAACAGGGAATATTTCTCTCTTTTGGTGAACTTTTGTAGGGAAAGAGGTGGCTAAAAATTCATAGGAGGGTCTTTGGGCTGAAGAGGCAGACACAGCTGTGCTCAAATCCATATGGGTAGCTACATTCCTTCAAGTACACTGCCTACCTTTATTTACTCAACATAGATTTCCAGGGCCCCACTGTGTGCCAGGCACACTGTGTTACATGGTAAGCCCTGTGAAACCTGTTTCCTCATCATTGAAGAGGGGATAAGGACACCTGCTCATGCTCATAATGCTCAGGGGCACTATAAGCATGAAGTTAAACGGGATGATGTGTGCACGGGAGTGCCGGACATGTAACAAAGCTGCAATAACCTGCAATGTTAACAGCTATTATCACTGCGTCATCCAACAGCTTCATCTCTTTGGCTGGGTTGTACTGGGCAGCATTTGAGATGGACTGTCTCCCACGGAAGGACAGTGACCTGGGGGAGGGGCAGGGGCCCTCTGCTCAGGTTTGCTGGACCCCAGCTGATACACGATGCTGGAGAGTCACCTCTTGGCTCAGTTCCCTCTGTGCTACTCGGTTCCACCTATCAAAGCCATGATTGGGTAGCAATTTACAAGATCAGCAAAGGACCCAGAGACCTGGATGCTGGTCCCAGTCTGAATCCACAGCTGGGTAACATTATGCAAGTCACACAACCTCCCTAATTCTTGGGTTCCTAAACTCAGAATGGATGCGCTAGGAACTTCTTAGTGCTCAGATTTTTATCAGAAAAGGATTTGTTAGTGCTTTGACTTGCTTTTAATTATACCAAATGTTTTCAATTTCTTATTCTTAATAAAAAGCCTATCTGTAGTATGTGACAAAAACTTTAAAAACCTAACAATCTGAGAATACAACCTGTTTCTTTTGTGTATAATTATTATTGTAGCCTTGGATATTTTAAATCAGATCCATTGCTAGTGATTCACTTAAAAACATACCATCCAGATGTAGCTACTATGTTTTTCCCTGAAGGCGGACTTGGAAAAAACGATACTGCAAACTTTTAACACAGTTAATTCATTTGGGGTTAATAAACACTGCTTGATTTAAGTCTCAAAGTGAAAATCAGCCATCAATAGAGACCGCAGAGTGATCTTTGAAATGTCATTCAAAAACCCAGAAGAGTCACAGACAGCGCCAGCAGCTACTCCAGTTCAGCACCTTGTAAATGTGCTGGGAAGAAAACATCAGTTCAAAGCTGGGCTTCTGCACAAGACAAGCCCGTCTGAGGGTGGAGAAGGCTAAATTTAGTGCCAGGCGTAAGCTTACTCCCTTCTCGCTGTACAAGATGCCAGGGGGAAGAATTAAACCCCAAGATTTATTCCACATGAGCCGCACACCCCCAGGCTGCCTGATCAGCATGCTCTCCGCGGTTATTCCTTGGGAAAGTAAATGCGGGAGTAATTGGCAATGTTTTCATTAATATAAGCCTGAAATAACACAAGTACTTGGCATGTGTAACTGGAATCCAAACGAAAAGAAAATTCCTCAAAAAAACAAAACAAAACAAAAAAAACAACCCAGCACACCAGAACGACAACGTCTCTTCCAGCTTTTTGGAAGAGGACGCCGTCTCCTGTTCCCTGGCACGGCCACCTACTTCTCATGCTGCGCACGACTGTCCACTTTTCACAAACTGAGCACGCAAGGCAAGGACTTGCCAATAGACTTCTTACTCCATTTTTGCAGAAGTCTGTGTTGCATCCTTCTTTTTGATGCTTGTCTTTCATCACTGGCCATCTCTCGAGCCTTTGGAGCACACATCTCACCATTATCCACAGGACAATGAAGTAAACGCTGCAAAACTTTACGTCATGAAAATTCTTGCACCAGCTCCTGAGTCTGACAGTTTATTTTTTCCATCCAGCTTCAGGGGTGTGTGTGTGTATGCGTGTGCGTGTGTGTGTGATTAGTTGTCTGCCCTTGGTCAGGGCCCTTAGCCTCTTTGTTTTTCAGTTTCTTCATCTGTAAAATGGGAATCACAGAGGCCCTCAGGTCCTGAGAGTGCCAAAAGATTCCATCATTTAATCCACAGAAAGCTCCTACAGGGTGGCGGCTTGAGTATGGCCTCACAGTGCAGGCCAGGCCAACCACTACGTGAGAGAGGGAAGGGGAGCTCCACCAGGAGAAAGGAAAGGTTCCTGACCTCTTTTGGATCAAGGCACCTTTGCATCCGATGAAAACACTCCCCCCTCCCAAAAAAAGTGCACAGACTCCCAATTTTATACACAATTTTGGAGGGGGGCAGAGCTGGAACAGTTCAGTGATTCTTGAAACTCAACCCCAGGCCCCTTTAGAATCTACATGCCACAGGTGAAAGGCCTCTGAACTGAAATGAATACCGAATTTATGCAAATTTATCATCTGATTTCTGGCTGACATTCAGAGAATTCATCTCAGGGAAAGGTTCTATCCTTCCCAGGATCAACTGGTGACATGAACACCTGCCTCTGACCAAGCGTGCCTTCCTTTCCAAAGCAAGCTCCCCTCCCACCTCACTGTCCTGCCCAGCAACGCCATGATGGGAAAGTTACAATTCCAGCACTTAAGAGTGTAAAGCTAGGATTTAAAGTGGTTAAGGTTATTGAAATTCAAGGCACATTCTTCTAAACAAAGGACTTTCTCATGCCATTGGAGGGAAGACACAGAGTTACCAGTTCGCTTACTAATGAGGGGGAAAAGGATATTTAAAAGCAACCAGGAAATGAGTATTTTTAAAAGTCCATCTTTGAAGACTTTAAGCAAGAATTAACGAGCTTCAGCTTTCATCTGTGCTATATCACAGATTAAAAAAAACAAATGCAAAAATCTTGCATCTCTGAATATCTGCGAGAAAGAAGAATACACACACAACTTATATTTAGTGGTTAAGTGAGATAATTTATGCCATGTTCCAGTTTCAACTTTAAAGTTTAGGGTATAATGAAAGGATAACGTTACATAAATTCTACCTGAACTGTGAAACCATGGGTTAGCTTCCTTTCTGAAAGTCAAGATGGTAAAACAAAAATAAAAAATCCTAGGTCAGGCATGGTGGCTCATACTTGTAATCCTAGCACTTTGGGAGGCTAAGGCAGGTGAATCACTTGAGGCCAGGAGTTCAAGACCAGCCTGCCAACATAACAAAACCCCGTTTCTACTACAAATACAAAAATTAGCCGGGCATGGTGGCACACACCTGTAGTCCCAGCTACTCAGGAAGCTGAGATGTAAGAATCAAGTGAACCCAGGAGGTAGAGGTTACAGTGAGCTGAGACCGTGCCTCTGCACTCCTGCCCGGGCAACAGAGCAAGACTGTCTCAAAAAGACAAAACAAAACACCCTGACACCAGAAGGCTCCTATCTGACAAAACGCAGGAACGCATAAGGATTTAGAACTGATTCAGAGCAGGGAAAATGACAGCATAGTGGTTTCCATGCCAGAACGCCATCAAGGTACAAACTCCCGGCAAGGTGCAGACAAGACTCCTACTTAAAAACCTGGTGAGCACCCAGCCACACCGAGGACCTCTTGTGGATATGGCATATTCTTAAATCACTTTCTGAATTTTCAACGGGCTTTCTTTGTGCAGTTCAAAGGAGTACTAAGGTAGATAACATGGAAAGCCAATACATATGGCCTTCATTTGAATTTTGTTTGTTGTTTTTTTTTTTTTTTTTTTTTTTTGAGATGGGATCTTGCTCTGTTGCCCAGGCAGGACTGCAGTAGCATGATCATAGCTTACTGCATCCTCAAACTACAGGGCTCAAGCAATCCTCTGGCCTCAACCTCTCAAGTAGCAGGGGCTATAGGTGTTTGCCATTACACCCGGCTAATCTTTTATTTTTTGCAGAAATGAGGTTTCACTATGTTGCAAAGACTGGTCTCAAACTTTTGGGCTCAAGCAATCCACCCACCTCAGCTTCTCAAACAGTGTTGGGATTACAGGCATGAGCCACCATGCCCAGCCCTGAATTTTGTTAACTTCCATCTAGATACAAGTATTTCTGGCATAATGTAAACTCAATAATATCTAAAGAAAAGCAGACACCAACCCTAGGAAGGCTGATTACCACTAACCAAGTAACAGTAGTGGCTCCTGACCGTGCTCGCTTCTCTCTCCAGGCTCTGTTCTTGGTATGCACTGTCACCAAGCCACACAACAACCCTGCAGGGGGATGCATCGCGGCTCTCACTTTACAAATGAGGAATCAAAGGGTCAGACAGTTTAAGTTGACTTGCTCCAAAGCCCACAGCTAGCAGGTGGTGGATCTGCAAACAGAACGCAGGCCTGCTGGCTGGGCTCTTCTCTGCCGTGTAGCTCTGGGGCACCTAGCACCTGAGCCTGGCTCCCTCCCAGTTAATTGGCTCTGCTCAGGACCCTCCCCTCACTGGGAGTAGCCTCTGCTCTGCCTTTCTCTCTGTCCCTATTGGACTTTTGGTTCCATCACTGCTGGAGCTGGTGATGGTAATTAAGTGCTGTGTTTGGTTTAAATTACCTTCCTATCATCCTCTGCTCAGTTGCCACTTACTCCATGACTTCCCTGCTTACAATTCCCCCCACAAACTCCCTGCATCCAGCCACACTGGGACCATTTTGCTCTGAAACATACAAGCCTGCCCCTGCCTGACAGCCTCTGGGCTTGCTGTTCCACCGCTTGGTCTGCTTTTCCCCCAGGCCCTCCCCTCATCATCCTGATCATCACTGCCTCCAAAAGAACCCTGAGGATCCCCCAGTCATTGTCAACACTCACAGCCATCTGAAACTACCCTGTCCCTCTCTCCAGCAAAAAAGTAAAGCTCATGGAGCAAGAACCTTTCTGCCCGTTCACTTACCACTGTCAAGCACACAGTAGGCAATCAATCAATATTTTTGAATATGTGAATAACTAAGTAGGGGAAACAGAGAACTCCCTTCTTCCTGATCATGTTGGTAAGAAGCTAAGGGAACGATGCCACGAACAGTAGGGAGGTGGCTGGATTCCTTTTTCTCCTGCTATTGCTTATTGCAGACAGCACTTTTAAAATGACTTTGGTTCACATCCTGTTTTCATGTCAGCTGAAACAATGTTAATAAAACATATATTTCATCTGAACAGGCAGGAGGCAAGTTCTGAGAAGATTATTAATCTCTCATGACTCTATTTAAAAGCAAAGCGAATCTATACTCTGATCATCTCCAGCAGAAACAACAATGATGTTGCCAAAGCTCCTAACGAGATTCCTTCTTTGGAACATTTGTCTAAATGAGAAATAGCTCCTCTGCTCCTGAAGAAGTCAATATATCAATTTCCCTTGTATATTGATTTCTATCAAGATTTATCCCCAGATAATTTTCTTTATATTTGTGCTCTAAGAGAAATAAACCCCTGCTTATCATTTCGGTAAAAGACCCAAGACAACACATTCCTATACGTGCTGAGGCAGTGACGGACTGAAAAGCTGCCCTTTGGGGCGCCCACAAAGTATTCCTCCCGCCCCTCAGAGGTACTAGAGTATAATGGCAGGAGTTAACTTCTTGATACAGTTTGAAAGAATATGTACTCTTTCTGTTTACTAAAGTTACTTTTTTTTTTTTTTTGAGACAGAGTCTCGCTCTGCTGCCCAGGCTGGAGTGCAGTGGCACCATCTCAACTCACTGCAACCTCTGCCTCCCAGGATCAAGCAATTCTCCTGCCTCAGCCTCCCGAGTAGCTGCGATGACTTGGTGCCACCACACCCAGCTAAGTTTTGTATTTTTAGTAGAGACGGGGTTTCGCCATGTTGCCCAGCCTGGTCTCAAGCTCCTCACCTCAGACGATTTGCCTGCCTCAGCCTCCCAGAGTGCTGGGATTACAGGCATGCGCCACCGTGCCCTGCTATTCAGGTTACTTTTTATAGGCAGTTTGTCTCTTTGTTTCAGCATCTTTTTTTTTCCTTTTTCATTGAATATGATGAAGAATCTTTAAAAAACAAAAACCACAATGCCACTGCTGCAACATCCTGCTTTGTTTTTGTTAAGACACGGAGTCTTAGATGTCCTGGCTGGACACAAACTCCTTGGCTCAAGTGATTTGCCCACCTCAGGCTCCAGAGTAGCTGGGACTACAGGTGGGTACCACTATGCCTGGCTTTGTAACACCCTATTATTATTATTTGAGTTTGGCTTCCTGTTATTGTCCATATTTGACAACTAAAATAAGTATGTCATACTAAAAAAAAAAAAAGAGGCTCAAAGACCCTGACCTTCTGCAAGAAGTCTCTTTGGGGGCTAATTTTCAACACAACACATAGCTGGGCAAAGATGACTGAACCTTCTTACTTCCAAGTGACGAAATCCCTATTTGAATTGTCATTAAGGGTTCTATGTAGGTCCTTCAGATCAGAGATCAGCAAATTACGATCCCCTCCAAATCTCACACTGTTTTGTGAATGAAGAGTATTGGACCATAGCCACACTCATTCACGTATGCAGAGGCTACAGCTCCTTTTGCGCCACAACTGCAGAGCTGAGTAGTTGTAACTGAGACCGCATGGCTCCAAGAGCCTCAAATATTTAGTATGTGGCCAGTGCCTGGGAGTTCGAGACCAATATGGACAACATAGCGAGACCTCATCTCTACAAAAATTATTTTAAAAAATAGCCAGGTGTGGTGGTGCCTGTGAGTCTCAGCTACTCAGGAGGCTGAGGCAGGAGGACTGCTTGAGCCCAGGAGGTCAAGGCTGCAGTGAGCTGTGATCACACCACTTGCACTCCAGCCTGGGTGACTGAGTGAGACCCTGTCTCAAAAAAATAATTACAAAAAAAAATCTGGCCTTTTACAGAAAAAATTTGCCAACCCCTGCTCTAGAGGACAATCTGTTTCCAGGGTGCAACATACGATATGGACAGCACTGGCTAAATACTTCGTGGAGCCCAGTGCAAAACGAAAATGCAAGGCTCCCTGTCAAAAAAACAATGAACATTTTCAAAATGTTAACAGCAAAGTGTAAACCAATCGAGGGACCCTGTGACTGGCTGAGATGGTAGAATAATTCTCATTACTGGTGACAAACTCCAGGGCTGGCTAGAAACTCTTCCACCAAGATGCAGGAGTAAGAGCGTTTACAACTTGCAAATGCTTTAGAACCAAATTTTGCTCAACTGAAATCTTACACGGATGCCCAACATGTGAAGCAGCAGCCATGCGGACGTCTGCCCCAGCCATTTTATTTCTAAAAGGTCACTAGCAGGCGATAGCTCTTACAATGTTTTAAGGGGGAGGGCGAAGAAAAACAAAACACACCAGAATCCTCGAAAACAGCATTTTCAGGTAACCTGGCAAACAGATGCATGCTCCGATATGACAGAATCAGGCCAACTTGGCCCCGTTGTCAACTGTGCCCTCGGCTGCTGCTTGTCCTCTATCATAATTATTTCAACTGCTATAATTTATTCATCCCCAGACAAGCTTACATGTTATAAGGTACCCAGTCCAGGCGTCTAGATTGAAATGGCTGGCAGCTCCAGTCACTCCTGCCCTTTCCCATCTGCTCAAAATACTGACTGCAGAAGGAATATTTTCTATGCATATATATATACTGCAAAACCAAACCAAAGTTACCTCAAAACTCAAGTTCTCTGACAAACATGTCATCAGCTTTCAAGTTCACAATTCTGCAGCTGGAAGAAGGGGGCAGAGAATCCTATCAGAAACTCAGTATTTAGTTCTACTTTACATCTATAAGGAAATGGCTTCTCTAGCTCTCAAAATGCTCACTGAATTTCCTGCAAAGTTACTAAGAAAGTTACTTTCTTTTAATTGAAATACATATGGAACAAATTTTATATTTATGAGAGAATATCAACTTGGAACTACAGAGGACGCTGCATGTGAAGAAACTTCAAATGTAAATATGGGGCCGGGCGCAGTGGCTCATGCCTGTAATCCCAACACTGAGGTGGGTGGATCACTTAAGGTCAAGAGTTCAAAACCAGCCTGGCCAACATAGTGAAACCCCGTCTCTATTAAAAATACAAAAAATTAGTGGGGCGTGGTGGTGCGTGCCTGTAATCCCACCTATTTGGGAGGTTGAGGCAGGGGAATCACTTGAACCTGGGAGGCGGGGATTGTGGTGAGCTGAGATTGTGCCACTGCACTCCAGTCTGGGTGACAGAGCAAAACTCTGTCTCAAAAAAAAAAAAAAGTAATTATGAATGGATTCTTATAAATTGGGAACAAAGGTAGAACAATTCCGTATAAATTAAGGCTGAAACCTATCTCCTCTTCTTAGTCTGATTCTTTATTTTCACGCCAGAACATAGAAAAATGCTCAAAGGTCTCATAACCACTTGAGAAGGACAGAAAGGGTATGAAAGGGTGAAAACATCTTGGAAAAATGGCCAAATACACACGATTGCACTGGATGGATACGTCTGCTCATCTACACTGGAAAACCAAAGAAAAGTCAAAGTCATCTTTTTTTTTTTTTTTCTGAGACAGAGTGTGTTTCTCTGTCGGCCAGGCTGGAGTGCAATGGCACGATCTCAGCTCACTGCAACCTCCACCTCCCAGGTTCAAGAGATTCTCGTGCCTCAGCCTCCCTAGTAGCTGGAATTACAGGCATGCGCCACCATGCCCAGGTAATTTTTGTATTTTCAGTAGAGACAAGGTTTTGCCACGTTGCCCAGGCTGGTCTTAAACTCCCAGCCTCAAGTGATCCTTTGGGGGCACTCGGACTCCTAAAGTGTTGGGATTACCGGCATGAGCCACCATGTCTGGCCCAAATCAAGGTCTTGACACAACATAAATGTAAAGAGAGTTGTTCCATGGCTTAATAACTTTGTCCTCGAACAGTCATTACTTCTATTAGCATGTATTTTCTACAGACATAAACAACGCATCAAAGTAATCAGGTGTGGTCCTAGATCACACCCCTTCCTGCGTCTTGTACAGTCAACTTGGCGAGTTCAACCTCCGCGTTTCTCCCATCTGCCTGCTTCTCTTCATGCCCTCTGCCACGTCACTGATCTCTCCCGGACCAGGGCTGGCCAACTGGTCCCTCGGTTTCCACTCCTGTTCCCAACATCCATTCCCTGAGATCTTTCTGTAGGAAATAAACTAGATTATGGCATTCCCCTGGTTAACCCTCTTCACAGGCACTTCATGGCAAACCTTTAACCACTGCCCAGAAGCCCTAATGGATCCTGTCCCCATCCACCTCTTCCAGCACAAACCACTGGCTTCCTCTTCATCCTTGTGCATGTTGAGTGCTCCACTTACTCAGTGCTTTCCTTTTTTTTTTGTGATGGAGTTTCGCTCGTTGCCCAGGCTGGAGTGCAATGGCATGATCTCGGCTCACTGCAACCTCTGCCTCCTGGGTTCAAGTGATTCTCCTACCTCAGCCTCCCAAGTAGCTGGGATTACAGGCATGCACCACCATGTCTGGCTAATTTTTTTTGTAATTTTAGTACAGATGGGGTTTCACCATGTTGGTCAGGATGGTTTTGAACTCCTAACCTCAGGTGATCCACCTGCCTCGACCTCCCAAAGTGCTGGGATTACAGGCATGAGCCACCACGCCCAGCCGTTCCTCAGTGCTTTCTATTCACTCCCCATGTGGCTGGCTTCTCAGCCTTCGAGCCCAGCTCAAATGTTGCCTCCTAGGATGGGCTGCCTCCTGATGGCCCCTTTTCCCCTCTGAGCTACTCTGCTGCATCATGTTGCTGATGGTCTTCAAGGCACTCGGCATAACCTGTATCATCTTGCTTCCTGAGTTGTTTTTCCAGCTTATCTCCTGCCTCTTCGAACAGGACCTTGTCTGTCTCAGTCCTTCATGCTGCCTCACAAGGTGCCTGACACACGGATGTTCCTTATCTGCCGAACAGCATATTAACCATTAGACTATAAACATTAAGCACATGGATGGTCAAAACTAAACCCTAAAAGTAGACAATGAAGTATTTTAATCTACATTCATTCATCTGCCCATTCAACAAGTGGGTTATTTATGGAGGGCATCCTATACTAGGTATTATGTTAGGGCCCAAGGAATCCAAAAGTCTAAGAACTTCTCAAATATGTCATATTCTGTGTTCAACACAGGCCCTTTAAAAAGACAAGTTACACTACTACTTAGTATGTTTTTCTGTGATCCTAGAGATTTGTGGAAAAATCTGAAAACCTAGATAAGAGGTTATGTGCCATCAGTTTACTCTCCAAAACCCACGAAATGTATATGGAGAGTAAATAGGGACATAGTTAAGTCATCTCTTAACACTCGGGAGACTGTCCAGACATAAAGCTTTGTTCAGCCAGTGGTACAGAATGAAATTCATTTTCCTAGGCCTGGTGTGGTGGCTCATGCCTGTAATCCCAGTACTTTGGGAGGCCAAGACGGACGGATAATCTAATGCCAGGAGCTCGAGACCAGCCTGGCCAACATGGCGAAACCCTGTCTCTACTAAAAACACAAAAAAATTAGCCAGGCCTGGTGGCGGGCACTTGTAATCCCAGCTACTTGGGAGGCTGAGGCAGGAGAATCGCTTGAACCTGGGAGGCAGAGTTCGCAGTAAGCCAAGATTATGCCACTGCACTCCAGCCTGGGCGATAAAAGTGAAACTCCATCTGCAAAAAAAAAAAAAAAGAGAGAAATTCATTTCCTGGAGGGGTTATCAAGCTGTAGAGGTGAGACAAGGAGGCTGCATGACTGATAGTTTTTGTAACAAACTGGAATTACCCCATTCAAATCAACAATGCCAATGTTCGAACTCTTTAGAACTCAGCTCTGCCCCTCCTTGCAGCTGCAGGCTCCTCTGAGAGGTATCCACGGATCAAAGTAAGCAAGTTGAAGATGACCGACTTTAGTGCCCAGTGGCCCACTGGTCTGATTAATACTTCCACCCTTGGAGTGCAGATGACCTGAGGCCCCTTGTTGTTTGCACCTACTGCCACGCGTTTAGCTGACCTCCAGGGCAGCAGCAGTATCTTCTTGTCTCACCTCGGTGTCATCCACACTGCTTCCCAGGGATGCTCCAGTGCAGAGGACCTGCAATGGGCCCCACGCCAGCATAGTGTGGGCTCCAAAAAAGGAAGAAGCCACCTGTTGTATTTATTATACCACTTAATATTATACCAGCACCAATGCCCAGCACATGGCAGGTGTCCAATAAATACCTATTAAATAGATTATCCCCATTGCAGAAAAACTGGAACTAAAAATCGTGGCAGCTGTTACAAAAGTGGGTTTCTCACATCTGCAAAATGAGAATGATAAAATTAGGCCGGGATTATAGGCTCACGCCTGTGATCCCAGCACTGTGGGAGAACCAAGGCAGGTGGATCACCTGAGGTCAGCAGTTCGAGACCAGCCTGGCCAACATGGTGAAATCCCGTCTCTACTAAAAAAACAGAAATTAGCCGGGTGTGGTGGTGTGCACTTGTAGTCCCAGCTACTCAGGAGGCTGAGGGAGGAGAATCAATTGAACCCGGGAGGTGGAGGTTGCAGTGAGCCGAGATTGTGCCACTGCACTACAGCCTGGGCGACAGAGAGGGACTCTGTCTCAAAAAAAAAAAAAAAAAAAAAAAAAAAAAAAGAAAAAGAAAAAGAAAAAGAAAAAGGAAACAAAAAGGAAACTAGGGTTCTTACAGAGCTACACACCATGACACCTTCTTTGATGATACTGGCTGATGCTTTACGGAAAGTCTTTCCCCTCTTAAGCATTTAATTCACACTCTCTTTTACTTATAACTTTTACAAAATTACAGACCACATTTACAAACACGTATTTAGGGTTGTTTTCCTCACAACACATTTTGCTTCTAACCTCTTAGGAAAGGCCTCAGGACACTTAACAATTCCTTTCTGAAAGCAACTAACTAAAAGGCAGCAGCAAGGATCTGAACTTTAGAGAGAATCTTACAAACTACTCTTGTGTCAGAGCTCAGCTGGAGGAGGGGCCAACTGCTCAATGGCCTAAGAAAACCTAAAAGAGAACAGCATGAGGAAAGCAGGCAGAACCCCCATTCACGATACAAGTCAAAGCCAGGCTGCAGCTGCAGAGTTATAAAAAGAAAGAAAAAGACTAATGGGATTGCCGCCTCCTCCCGCCTTCTCCCACCCAAGGCAGTAATGAAGATTCACAGCTACACATTAATTAGGGAATCCATAGACATGCCTGGTTACAATATTGATATAGGGAAACAGATAATAGAAAAGGCACAGATTCCCCTACAAGCTAATAGAGTGTTGTAAGCAATATTTAAATCATCACGCCTCTCTTTCAAAAACACTACTTCTTTCTCAGTGCCAAGAGCTGGCTGCGTTTCTACATTTGGGGAATTTGAGATATTTTCTCGCATGGAAGTCACACCAATATTCTAAAGCATTTGGAAATGCAGTTTTTCTACACGAAAGAATATTGCTTTTAATCCAAATATTGGATTACCAAAACCCTGAAATATCTTTCAGTCCTAATGTAGACAGGAAGACAGAAATGTGGCCTCACCACGGGGCATGTAAGGCGAAGGCAGTCACTGCCTCAATCGCAGAACGCTGTCCACGGCAGAAATGCCCTGTGCAGACCACATCAATGAATAGCCCACCCCAAACAGTCCTGATGCACTGGCGAATTGGGGTTCCAAGGATGCCTCCCCCCATTTTATACATGCCTCACTCCTCCTTCCCACCAGCCGGGCCCCCTCTTCAGCCCTTTCAACCGCCCAGGACCAGGCATCTCGCTAAGCGCTGACTCGGGGAAGGGAGGGCGCAGCCTTTGTCCCGCGGGTCTCCCGCGCCCGCCTCGCCGTCCCTGCCTCGACCCCCGTTCCCTCTGAACGCACCTGCAAACAAAGACGCGCCGTTCCTTCGCCAACTTCCTCACCTTTGTCTCCCGGTCCTTCCGAGGTCGGGCGGGGATGCCCCCCCAGGTGCTACGACGAGCCCCAGGGTGCCGGCACCAGCCAGCGGATGCCGTCGCTCAAGCAGTAGCGCGCACTGCCCGGGGCTCAAGTTGAAGCGAGCGGCGCCCGCGCCTCCCCGCCCCGCCCGCGCTGCCCGCCCGCGCTGCCCGCCCGCCGCCGCCGCCGCCGCCCATTGGCTGCTGGGGAGGCGCGTGGCCCCGCCGCGCCTGGCCGCACTCCAGTCCAGTGCTCCCGCGAGGTGCTCCCGCCAGATGCTCCCAGCTGCTAAAGGCCTGGCTCAGGGCCGGCAAAGAGGATCCGCCACCCCACATACTCCCTTCCTGGAACGAACGTTTCCCTTTTTGGACTCTCAGGACTTAGAAAGTTCATTCAAAGCCACTGCACCTCTTTAGAAAAAGTTGATGCTCTAGGCCTGCTGTGTTTCTGGTTTCTTTTATTTTCTTTTTGAGACAGGGTCTCGCTCTGTGGCCCAGGCTGGAGTGCAGTGACGCGATCTCGGCTCACTGCAACCTCCGCTTCCTGGGTTCAAGCGATTCTCCTGCCTCAGCCTCCCTAGCAGCTGGGATTACAGGCACCCGCCACCATGCCTACCTAATTTTTTCTATTTTTATTTAGTAGAGACGGGGTTTCACCGTGTTGGCCAGACTGGTCTCAAACTCCTGGTCTCAAGTTAGCCGCCCGCGTTGGCCTCCCAAAACGCTGGGATTACAGGGGTGAGCCACTGCACTAGGCTAGGTTTCTACGATCCTGATTGTGGGGCGAGTGGGGAGATGGGGGGTGGGGAGCGTTGGTTGGGAAAGGGAGGTATTGCAGTCCACAGCCAAAAAGCCTTTGGGCAGAAAGACAGAAACCAAACTGTAGTTTGATAAATCTGAAGAATCAGATTTCAAGACGCAGCAAATTCTGAACTGAGCTGGCAAGTGTTTACAGATTACCTGCTAATTTACACAAAGCACTTAGCAGTTCACCCCTACACCCTTTTGTAATCCCTACCTCTTTTAAGACACCTTTTGTTTACAGCTGACTTGAACCCAAGATCCCACAGGCATCCCCCTCCTCCCATATACATGGAAGCAGAAAATGTCCAACTGGCTAAGTGACAGCACTCTAAGAGTCCTGGCTAGCCACTAGTCAATATACAAGTTGGAAAGGAAAATCCAAGGTCTCTTACTGACTGTATTCTGTGAGCACTAAAAGTACTTCCTCTTTTTAATTGTTTCTGGGCAAGCATAAGTTATTTGGCCAATTAACAAAGTGAAATAGGGAGGCTGAGGCAGGAGAATTGCTCGAACCTGGGAGGCGGTGGTTGCAGTGAGCCGAGATCGTGCCACTGCACTCCAGCCTGAGTGACAGAGTGAGACTCCGTCTCAAAAAAAAAAAAAAGAGCAAAATAGGCAGAGCATATTTGCCACATTTTTGGGTATATTCGAAGCCTCATACACTCCTTTTACAAAGAAAGGAACAGAAAATAGGAAATACACATGGAAAATCAAGGGAGTATGTAAGTAGTAGGTCTTGTTTGGGTTTGGTAAAACACACCACAGGTGTACAGAAAACTTTAATGATCATGTTTAAACAAGGATCAGGTGTCTTCTCATTTCTTCAACATTTACTAAGCTCCTCCTAAGTGCCAGGTTCTGTGCAGAAAATTTTATATTAGGCTTTTCCGGTTAACAGATGTCTTTCTAGGGAGAGCATGATTTAACTCATGCTGTTTCTGAATCTATGATCATTAACACTTCAATTATTCGAAAGAGTTATTGACAGTAAACCGCTCTGGCAACCACAATTGTTTGGAACACAGCCCAAACTGTAAGTGAGGCTAGAAGGTTTGAGACTTGGGGTTCAGCAGCCAGAACAGAGAGCAGCAAGCTCAGAGATAAGAAACAAGTTAACAGGATTGTACTTGTTACCCCTTCAAAGGCTGCCTCTCCTTCCTTACACATCATTCCAGTGAGTTTGGTTGTCTGGTTCTCTGTCTATGGGAGGGCAGAAGCAACAAATAGATGGGTCTGCCAGATGTCCACAGGGTGCGGCAAGTGTGACAGCTGAGGGTCTGCTGGCAGGAAGTCATGTGTGACAAGTCCTGCCAATTCTGCCTCCTCCTGCTCTCTCCAACTTGCCCCCTTCTCTCAACTCCATGCTGCCACCCTAGTTCCAGCCATCATCTCTCATCAGGAGGGCTGCTGTCATTTTTTTTTTTTTTTTTTTTTTTTTGAGACAGAGTCTCACTAGTGCAGTGGCCGCTATCTTGGCTCACTGCAACCTCCTTCTTTTGGGTTCAAGTGATTCTTGTGCTTCAGAGAGGGGGTTTTGCCATGTTGGCCAGGCTGGTCTTGAACTCCTCACCTCAAGTAATCCACCCACCTCAGCCTCCCAAAGTGCTGGGATTACAGACGTGAGCCACCGCACACGGCCTGCAGTAGTGTTTTAACAGTCTCCCTGCCTCCACTGATCTCTAACAAGCTATTCTCACAGGAGCCACATTTGTGTCCCTTCAAAAACAAAAATCACAAATATGAGTATCCATGCTCAAACCTTAAAACCACACAGTGGCTTCCCATTGCACTGAAGATAAAGTCTCCATCACTTTCAGGGTCTCACAGGCTGGTCGCCTGGGATCAGGTCCCTGCTTCTATCTCCAATGCGGCAACCACATTCCCTCCTCTTGGTCTCTGCTCCAGCCCCCTTTTCTTCTTCCAGTTCCTGGACCGTGCCCAGCTACTTCCCACCTCAGAGCCTTTGCGCTGACTGTGACCCTCCTAGAATGCTCTTCCCTGCACTGCTCACCTGATGAATCCCTCTCATCTTTTAGGAATCTCAGCCCAAAAGTTGATTCCTTTGGAAGATGTTCCTGACAGGCAGTGTCCTCCCTGACAGCATCCCAGGCTTTTCCTTCATACCCCTGCTGCAGCTGGGTATTACATATTTGGAAAATCATCCATTTATTATTAATCTCCTTCACTTTACAGTGAGCTTTATAAACTTACAGAGTCTGGTTTTGCTTCTGTACAGTGAAGAATTTAGCCTTGGCTGAAGAGAGCCTCTGCCCTCAGCTTCTGGGAGGTAAACTCGAACACCTTGGAATGTTGTGCCTGACCGGAGTGTTTCTGTTTGCCTAGGGGCCTTGGGTCACACTAGAGGGTCTAACCGGATGATCTGGGGTGGGCGCTTGGCCCATGCAGTATCAGCTCCACCTCTGGAGGAGCTGGAGACTAAGATTAGCCTTGGACCAGTTGTCTGTGCCTCCGGGCTGGAGCCTCAATAAAAATCCTGGACACCAAGGCTTGGATGAACTTCTCTGGTTGCCAATACTCTGTGCTACTGTCACACGGCAATGCCAGGGAAGTTATGCTGCCCAGGAAGCTGTGGGGAGAGGACAACTGAAAGCTCAGAACTTCCCTGGACTCTGTCCTACGTGCGTCTTCCTTGGGCTGATTTTAATCAGAATCCTTTCCCTGTGACAAACCACAACCACAAGCATAATGACAGCATTCACTGAGCTCTGTGAGTCCTTCCAACACATTGTCAAACCTGAGGCTGGTCTCGGTGACTGTTCTCTGACTTGGCAGTTTCCCGTTGTATTTGCAGCAGCAAGCACATTTCCTGACATACAGTAAGTGCTTAATACATCCACTATTGATTAAATTTAATGAGTTACTATTTTTTGAGAGATCTTTTTACATGACCAGGTAATCAGCATATAATACTTTAATGATTTAAATAACAAATTTCCATTTTGCAAATGCCTATTTACCAGTTAAGGTCCAGATTAAACAAACGCCATCTCTCCCATGAGGCCTTTCCCTACTTCCTGAGGGCTCGTCATCCTTGCCTTTGTGTTCTCTGGCCCACTGCTTTGCTTTCGACACATTAAGTAGTAATAAAACATATTTCTGACCAGCTGGGCAATATAGCGAGACCCACACCTCTACAAAAAATTTTAAACATTAGGCCAGGTGGCTCACACCTGTAATCACAGCATTTTGGGAGGCCAAGGTGGACGGATCACTTGAGGCCAGGAGTTCAACACCAGTCTGGCAAACATGGTGGAACGCTGCCTCTACTAAGAATACAAAAATTAGCTGGGCGTGGTGGCATGTGCCTGTAATCCCAGTTGCTCAGGAGGCTGAGGCAGGAGAATCACTCGAACCTGGGAGGCAGAGGTTGCAGTGAGCAGAGATCACACCACTGCACTCCAGCCTGGGTAACAGAACAAGACTCTGTCTCAAAAAAAAAAATTTTTTTTTTTTAAACATTAGCCAGGTGTGGTGGCTTGCACCTGTTGTCCTAGCTGCCTGGGAGGCTGAGGCAGAAGTATTGCCAGGAGTTTGAGGCTGCAGAGAGCTATGATCTTGCCACTGTACTCCAGCCTGTATTACAGAGCGAGATACTATCTCTAAAATAAATGAATGAATGAATAAAAATAAAACATCTGTTTTTGTGAAGGATATCTATGTTAGATAAACTCTGAATCCCTACTAACTGGGCATGGGGCTTGCACAGAGCAGGCACACAAACAGTGTTTATAGAATAAAGGCAGTTTCTTAAAAACAGGTCTGATTCATAGAAAGATAGGTTCAATTATGTGTGAAATTTTGGTACATATTACAGCTCATTCCCTGATAAACATGGTAGCTGTTACTGTAGTAACTATTATGAAGATGTTCTATTGTTTTCTTTTTTTTCTTTCTAAAAATAAAAATCTTCATCAGAATTATGATACACTTTAAAAAGCCAGATATGCTTTAAATAAAAATATGGAAACTGATCACCCAACTTTTAAAAGGCATCTGACTTCCTAATTAGAATGAAATATCAGTTTATTTACAAAATACAGAAAGAAAAAAAATCCAACAAACCTAACCACTCATCTTTCTCTTGTAGAAACCTAATTGAAAATTCAACCAGCATACCAATAACCTATGATGTCCCCAAGTAGCACAGAAAAATCAATTTTACTTCCTTCAGACCTGCATTTAACTGGATAATAACTGATATAACGTGCAACAGCCATAATCCAATTTCAATTTGTTTGATTAGATAAGTACAAACATTAAACAAGAAAGTCACAGGATTGTCATGACACTGTTCATGCTGTTAACTCATTATAGAACAAAGCACTGTCATTTGCTCCTAGAGAACATGCTACTAAAATATATAGATATGAATTTGAACTATCCTTAAGTACCATCCACAAAGATCCTTATATTGCCTCAGCCAAAGATAAAAGCAGCTCTGAACTTGGAAGCCACTTCAAAATCTCCTGAATTGAGGATAAGAGAATCCCTGAAGGATTCCTTAAATATTTGAGACTATTTTAACATCCATTTGTATGACACTTGCATAATCAGAGAATATCAAAGCAGCACCCAAATTAGTGGTCTCAAACTATAACGTGCATCCTAACACTTAAAATAACAGTGCCACAGCTTTGGCTGGGCGCCACGGCTCATGCCTGTAATCCCAGAACTTTGGGAGGCTGAGCCGGGTGGATCATGAGGTCAGGAGTCCAAGACCAGCCTGGTTAACATGGTGAAACCCCGTCTCTACTAAAACTACAAAAATTAGTCAGGCACAGTGGCAGGCACCTGCAATCCCAGCTACTCGGGAGGCTGAGGCAGGAGAATCGCTTGAACCCAGGCGGCAGAAGTTGCAGTGAGCCGAGATCACGCCACTGCACTCCAGGCTGGACAACAGAGTGAGACTCCATTTCCAGAGTGAGCCACAGTCTCACCTAGAGGGTGTGACTCAGTAGGTCTCAGACTCCCTGCTTTTTTCACATAAGTACTGTCCCTTCTGACCGAAATGATTTGGAGGCAGGTGTTCGGTGGGCTGTACGTTGAGGATTCAAAGCTGTTTCCAGAGAAGGGGACTGGTACTTTGTGTCAGTGGAGAAAGTCAGATGACAGATAAAGACACTGGAGAATGGGGTGCTGCAGCTCTTCCTGTGTCCCGCTTTGCACTCTGAGCTCCTTGAAGGCAGCAACCATGCTTTACTTGTTTTTGTATCTTTTGTGCTCAGTTCAGCACTGAGCACTTAATAAATGAAGTGCATTCGGGGCAAAGTGGCATAGTGGCATGCATCTATACTCATACCTATGTGGACAGCAGAAGCACTCACCACGGGTACTTTTTTTTTTTTTTTTTTGAGACGGAGTCTCGCTCTGTCGCCCGGGCTGGAGTGCAGTGGCCGGATCTCAGCTCACCGCAAGCTCCGCCTCCCGGATTCACACCATTCTCCTGCCTCAGCCTCATGTGTAGCTGGGATTACAGGTGCCCGCCACCTCGCCCGGCTAGTTTTTTGTATTTTTTAGTAGAGACAGGGTTTCACCGTGTTAGCGAGGATGGTCTTGATCTCCTGACCTCGTGATCCGCCCGTCTCGGCCTCCCAAAGTGCTGGGATTACAGGCTTGAGCCACCGCGCCCGGCCCTACGGGTACATTTCTGATGGTAACATCACAACAAAGTTATCAACAGAGCAGGCGGGATGTTTTGGCAGGACCTTGAGGTAGATCAATGCCTTTCAAACTTCAATGTGCAAATGCATTGTCTGAGGACTTGTTAAATGCAGGTTCTGATTCAGTGGGTCTGGGTAGGGCCCTGTCATCCTAAAAACTACATCCCAGGTGATGCCCAAGTTCTTATTCAGAGGCTCCACTTTGAGTAGCAAGAATCCAGACGTGAATCATCCAAACCATGACCACAGGGACAAATGAGCAGCAAAAAAGATCTTCAATGAGCTTGGACAGTGAAAGCCAGGGAGGCCAGGTGCGGTGGCTCACACCTGTAATCCCAGCACTTTGGGAGTCTGAGGTGGACAGATCATTTGAGGTCAGGAGTTCGAGGCCAGCCTGGCCAACATGGTGAAACCCCATTTCTATGAAAAATGCAAAGATTAGCTGGGCATGGTGGTGCACGCCAGTAATCCCAGCTACTCGGAAGGCTGAGGCATGAGAATTCACTTGAACCCAAGAGGCAGAGGTTGCAGTGAGCCAAGATCACACCACTGTACTCCAGCCTGGGTGACAGAGGGAGACTCTGTCTCAAAAAAAAAAAAAAAACAAAACAAAACAAAAGAAAAAAAAAAGACCAGGCACAGTGGCTCACGCCTGTTTATCCCAGCACTTTGGGAGGCCAAGGTGGGTGGATCACAAGGTCAGGAGATCGAGACCATCCCAGCTAACACGGTGAAACCCCACCTCCACTAAAAATACAAAACATTAGCTGGGCGTGGTGGTGGGCACCTGTAGTCCCAGCTACTTGGGAGGCTGAGGCAGGAGAATGACATGAACCCAGGAGGCAGAGCTTGCAGTGAGCCGAGATCGGGCCACTGCACTCCAGCCTGGGTGACAGAGCGAGACTCCATCTCAAAAAAAAAACAAAAGAAAAAAAGAAAGAAAAAAAAGAAAAGAAAGTCAGGGAGTTGTGGACTAACAGTAATATTCCCAACTTATTTTAAAGCACTCTGTAGGCCAGGTGCAGTGGCTCACGCCTGTAATCCCAGCACTTTAGGAGGCTGAGGCAGGCGGATCAGGAGGTCAAGAGATGGAGACCATCCTGGCCAACACAGCAAAATCCCATCTCTATTAAAAATACAAAAATTAGCCGGGCGTGGTGGCACTGAGTAATCTCAGCTACTTAGGAGGCTGAGGCAGGAGAATTGCTTGAACCGGGAAGGCAGAGGTTGGAGTGAGCTGAGATTGCGCCACTGCACTCCAGCCTGGTGACAGAGTGAGACTCCATCTCAATAAAAAGAAAGAAAAAAAAAAGCACTGTGTACCTGATTATTGCTCCTGCAGGAATCTATAATGTGTATTTGTAAAAGAAAGCCCCCACTGCCCCACAAGACTTATCAGTCACAGCAGAAGCTCAGCTTGCACTCACATAAGGATGTGCCCTTTATCTAAAAGACCTCCAGGGTTGCCACAGTATCTCTTTAACTCAACTCTAACAAAAATTTTGAAAAAAAGGAAAAGAAATTCACCTGCTCGATAGCCTGGAGTCCGCCTGTTCTGCACTGTAAAATGCAAAGGCTATTTATAATAAATGTGTATAACAAGAATCTTTGTTAAGTGGAAGAGATTCCCAAGCCCTAGACAGGCAGCATAGCTCATTTTCTTCATGCAATATTCAGCAGAAAAAACCTCTCACTGCTCCAAAGACTTTGGGCCATTCCCTGGCCTTCGCTGTATTATAAAGAGATTTGACTTATCTTCCCACCACCCACCACCCACCACATCTCTTCTTCCTAACTGCTGCGGGGGGTAGTGAGGGTGAGCATAAATTGTTATCCTCCGTGGTTCAGAATCCTAAGGGAACGAGCATAACATTCCATTCCCTCTCTCTTTTATTTATTTATTTATTTTTGAGACAGGGTCTCACTCTGTCACCCAGGCTGGAGTGAAGTAGCGCAACCTTGGATCACTGCAACCTCTGCCTCCCAGGTTCAAGCAATGCTCCTACCTCAGCCTCCCAAGTAGCTGGGATTACAGGCGTGTGCCACCATGTCTAGCTAATTTTTGTATTTTTAATAGGGATGGGTTTCACCATGCTGGTCAGGCTGGTCTCGAACTCCTGACCTCAAGTGATCCATCCACTTTGGTCTCCCAAAGCGCTGGGATTACAGGTGTGAGCCACCACGTTTGGTCCTTTCAATTCTTAAAATGTTCAACCATCTCCCCACTCAACCCCCTGGCTTGCTCTCCCTGGAAGGCAGAATTGCAAGGAATACTTGCAATACCAGGATACTGCACACATAGGGACAGAGTCATGGAGGGCCAAGGACAAAGCTGGCTGTCTGGCAAGTTCCATGATTATAATTCGAGAAAATCATGTTTGTGTTTCTGCCTCAGAAACTCAAGCTGAAACTGATACTAAACCCATGGCTGGGAAGGTGGGGTTAGGAGAGTAAGACAGTAGGGGCTAGGGAGCGAAGCCAAGAGAAGTTCTTTAAAAATAAATAAAAATTTTCCCTCACTGCCAGCCCACCAATGATCTGATTTCTGTCCCTGCAGTTTAGCCTTTTCCAGAATGTCATATAAAGGGGGTCCTGTAATACCTAGCTTTCTGAAACTTGCTTCCTTCACTTAGCGTAATTGTTGAGTGTATCAACAGTTCATTCCTTTTTATGGCTGAGAATTCTTTTGCATGGATGTACAAGAGTTTGTGTATCCTTCTACCAGTTGACAGGTATTTTACTGTTTCCAGTTTTGGCAACTATGAATAAAGTCAGTAATAAGAAAACAAACAACACAGTTTTTTAAATGGGCAATAACATTTGAACAGATACGTCACCAAAGAAGACAAATGTTTTTCACAAGCACATGAAACATGCTCAACATTGGTTTGGAAAATGCAGATTAAAACCACAGTGAGTTACCACTTCACACATTTTAGAATGCTAAGATCACCACCACCACCACCCTCAAACAAACAAACCAAAAAATCCTGGCAATGCCAACTGCTGGTGAGGATGCGGAACAACCAGAACTTTCTTACTTTGCTGTTGGGAATGCAAAATGGCACAGCTCCTCACAAAGTGGGCTGGCAGTTTCTCATGAACTTAAGCATGCTGTCACCCTAAAACACGTATTTACGTGATCCCACTCTTACATATTTACCCAAGACGAGTGAACACTTCTATTCACACAAAAACCTGTATGTGAATGATTATAGCGGCTCTATTCATGGTTCATAATTAACTTCCCTTTTAAGATGGACGGGCAACTGTCTCTTGACGGGTTTATCTCAGTTTTCCATGTTGACAGACCTGGACACCATCAGTCATCTTTAAAAATTCATTAGGAGATTACAAAATAGAACCACTTTACTTTCTTGGTGGTCACGAAACTCCATGCTCAGGAGCTTACTGTTGAGGCTGAATCCCAGAGGACGGTTTAAGCAGGAGCTTACCCGATGATCACTACTTCCAGTGCCAAGAAGCATAAAAACAAACAAGCGGCTATTTTCACCCTCAACTGTTCTTAATCTTGCCTCTCTCCTCCTCCTCAGTTTGCTTTTCCTATTCCACCTATGTGCCCTCATCCCCTAAAGAGATATCAGCTACATTAGAAGGCCACAGAAACTGAGGCTGATATAATTTTGATCCTTCAGTGTTGAGTTTAAATAAAAACATCATATATGGTTGCTGTTATTTGTTTTATCTTCACATTCAATTGGAAGTTCCTAATTTGAAGGGTAGTGTCCTTTTATTATTTCATTTTATTTTTGAGACAGAGTCTTGCTCTGTCACCCAGGATGGAGTATAGTGGTGTGATCTCCACTCACTGAAACCTCCGCTTCCATGGTTCAAGCGATTCACCTGTCTCAGCTTCCCAAGTAGCTGGGATTATGGGTGTGCGCCACCACGCCTGGCTAATTTTTTGTATTTTTAGTAGAGATGGGGTTTCACTGTGTTGGTCAGGCTGGTCTTGAACTCCTGACCTCAACTGATCTGCCTGCCTCAGCCTCCCAAAGTGCTGGGATTACAGGCATGAGCCACCACGCCCAGCGAACAGTGTCCTTTTAGATCAGTTTTAGTGTATCACCATTCTGTACCTGTTTTTATAAATAACAGCTTTATTGGAACACAGCCATGCACATTCATTTATATCTTGTCTGTGGGTGCTTTTGCCTAACATGGCAGAGACAGCATGACCTACAAAGCCTATTTACTGTCTGGTCTTTTGCAGAAAAAGTCTACTGACTCCTTCTCTAGCAGAATGGCCTTTTAGTCATTCTATTAATATAAACGATGAGTATACTATTTGTTAGCTTTGTATAGCTACTAACATCTGAGCAGCATTTTCTATCTTCAGAGCATTTGTCATATCTATCATGTCACTATAGCACCCCATTAGCCCTATTAAATTAGCTATTATTATTACCAACACCCTTTTTGTAAACAAAATAGGCTCAGAGGGAATGAGTGAACTCAATTGTAAGAGGTGAAGCCAACATCTGAACCTGTCTCATTCTCCAAATCGTCTGCTCTTGTCACAAATAAATTGATACATCACACACAGCAAACTGATCATTTAGCAGGTGAGTGAAGATCAACTTGAATTTGCATCTGCCTAAATGCTCCATTGAGCTCACTCAGTTAAAGTTCCACACAAAGTTCACATATGGGGCTCCTGTTCTCTGAGATGAAGTCCCCATGTACCCTCATTCCTGGGACTTAGGGACTGCTTAGCCTACAAAAAACTTCTCTTGAGTACAGTCTGTATTCCTTTCATATATATTAGTTAATTATATTTATCAATTACCAGGGAGCTGATCTAGGTTTTGTAGGACCTAAAGTTTAGACAATTTCTGGGGCCTTTTTTTTTTTTTTAAGAATATAAAAATATCTTCCTTTTGCAAAACCATTTTACAAAAACCATGTGATCTAACTGCTAGCCCTCCTCCTAGGGTCTTGAAAGGGGCTCTAAATTTTCAGCCTTCTGAGTAGTTAGGTCTACAGGTACACCGTGCCTGGCTATTTTTTTTTTTTTTTTTTAGAGATGGGGTCTTGCTATGCTGCCCAGGCTGGTCTCGAAATCCTGGCCTCAAGCAATCCTCCCATGTCAGTCTCCCAAAGTGTTGGCATTAGAGGGTGAGCCACCACACCCAGCTGATTTTTAAAGTATGGTCCACAGATAGAATTAGTGTCACTTGGGAACTTAGTAGAAATGCAAATTCTCAGGCTCCACCCTACACCTACTGAATTAATCAGAACCACTGAGGCTGGGGCAGAGCCAGCTTTGTTTGAAAAAGACCCACAGGGGCGGAGCAAGATGGCCGAATAGGAACAGCTCCAGTCTCCAACTCCCAGCGCGAGCGACACAGAAGACCGGTGATTTCTGCATTTTCAACTGAGGTACTGGGTTCATCTCACTGGGGAGTGCCGGACGATCGGTGCTGGTCAGCTGCTGCAGCCCGACCAGCGAGAGCTGAAGCAGGGCGAGGCATCGCCTCACCTGGGAAGCGCAAGGGGGAAGGGAATCCCTTTTCCTAGCCAGGGGAACTGAGACACACAACACCTGGAAAATCGGGTAACTCCCACCCCAATTTTGCGCTTTAAGCAACCAGGCACACCAGGAGATCATATCCCACACCTGGCCGGGAGGGTCCCACGCCCACGGAGCCTCCCTCATTGCTAGCACAGCAGTCTGTGATCTACCGGCAAGGCAGCAGCGAGGCTGGGGGAGGGGCGCCCGCCATTGCTGAGGCTTAAGTAGGTAAACAAAGCTGCTGGGAAGCTCCAACTGGGTGGAGCTCACAGCAGCTCAAGGAAACCTGCCTGTCTCTGTAGTCTCCACCTCTGGGGACAGGGCACAGCTACACAACAACAACAACAACAACAAAAAAGCAGCAGAAACCTCTGCAGACGCAAACGACTCTGTCTGACAGCTTTGAAGAGAGCAGTGGATCTCCCAACACGGAGATTGAGATCTGAGAAGGGACAGACTGCCTGCTCAAGTGGGTCCCTGACCCCTGAGTAGCCTAACTGGGAGACATCCCCCACTAGGGGCAGTCTGACACCCCACACCTCACAGGGTGGAGTACACCCCTGAGAGGAAGTTTCCAAAGCAAGAATCAGACAGGTACACTCGCTGTTCAGAAATATTCTATCTTCTGCAGCCTCTGCTGCTGATACCCAGGCAAACAGGGTCTGGAGTGGACCTCAAGCAATCTCCAACAGACCTACAGCTGAGGGTCCTGACTGTTAGAAGGAAAACTATCAAACAGGAAGGACACCTACACCAAAACCCCATCAGTACATCACCATCATCAAAGACCAGAGGCAGATAAAACCACAAAGATGGGGAAAAAGCAGGGCAGAAAAGCTGGAAATTCAAAAAATAAGAGCACATCTCCCCCAGCAAAGGAGCGCAGCTCATCGCCAGCAACGGATCAAAGCTGGACGGAGAATGACTTTGACGAGATGAGAGAAGAAGGCTTCAGTCCATCAAATTTCTCAGAGCTAAAGGAGGAATTACGTACCCAGCGCAAAGAAACTAAAAATCTTGAAAAAAAAGTGGAAGAATTGACGGCTAGAGTAATTAATGCAGAGAAGGTCATAAACGAAATGAAAGAGATGAAAACCATGACACGAGAAATATGTGACAAATGCACAAGCTTCAGTAACCGACTCGATCAACTGGAAGAAAGAGTATCAGCGATTGAGGATCAAATGAATGAAATGAAGCGGAAGAGAAACCAAAAGAAAAAAGAAGAAAAAGAAATGAACAAAGCCTGCAAGAAGTATGGGATTATGTAAAAAGACCAAATCTACGTCTGATTGGGGTGCCTGAAAGTGAGGGGGAAAATGGAACCAAGTTGGAAAACACTCTTCAGGATATCATCCAGGAGAACTTCCCCAACCTAGTAGGGCAGGCCAACATTCAAATCCAGGAAATACAGAGAACGCCACAAAGATACTCCTCGAGAAGAGCAACTCCAAGACACATAATTGCCAGATTCACCAAAGTTGAAATGAAGGAAAAAATCTTAAGGGCAGCCAGAGAGAAGGGTCGGGTTACCCACAAAGGGAAGCCCATCAGACTCACAGCAGATCTCTCGGCAGAAACTCTACAAGCCAGAAGAGAGTGGGGGCCAATATTCAACATTCTTAAAGAAAAGAATTTTAAACCCAGAATTTCATATCCAGCCAAACTAAGTTTCATAAGTGAAGGAGAAATAAAATCCTTTACAGATAAGCAAATGCTTAGAGATTTTGTCACCACTAGGCCTGCCTTACAAGAGACCCTGAAGGAAGCACTCAACATGGAAAGGAACAACCGGTACCAGCCATTACAAAAACATGCCAAAATGTAAAGACCATCGAGGCTAGGAAGAAACTGCATCAACTAACGAGCAAAATAACCAGTTAATATCATAATGGCAGGATCAAGTTCACACATAACAATCTTAACCTTAAATGTAAATGGACTAAATGCTCCAATGAAAAGACACAGACTGGCAAACTGGATAAAGAGTCAAGACCCATCAGTCTGCTGTATTCAGGAGACCCATCTCACACGCAGAGACATACATAGGCTCAAAATAAAGGGATGGAGGAAGATTTACCAAGCAAATGGAGAACAAAAAAAAGCGGGGGTTGCAATACTAGTCTCTGATAAAACAGACTTTAAACCATCAAAGATCAAAAGAGACAAAGAAGGCCATTACATAATGGTAAAGGGATCAATTCAACAGGAAGAGCTAACTATCCTAAATATATATGCACCCAATACAGGAGCACCCAGATTCATAAAGCAAGTCCTTAGAGACTTACAAAGAGACTTAGACTCCCATACAATAATAATGGGAGACTTCAACACTCCACTGTCAACATTAGACAGATCAACGAGACAGAAAGTTAACAAGGATATCCAGGAATTGAACTCATCTCTGCAGCAAGCAGACCTAATAGACATCTATAGAACTCTCCACCCCAAATCAACAGAATATACATTCTTCTCAGCACCACATCGTACTTACTCCAAAATTGACCATATAATTGGAAGTAAAGCACTCCTCAGCAAATGTACAAGAACAGAAATTATAACAAACTGTCTCTCAGACCACAGTGCAATCAAACTAGAACTCAGGACTAAGAAACTCAATCAAAACCGCTCAACTACATGGAAACTGAACAACCTGCTCCTGAATGACTACTGGGTACATAACGAAATGAAGGCAGAAATAAAGTTGTTCTTTGAAACCAATGAGAACAAAGATACAACATACCAGAATCTCTGGGACACATTTAAAGCAGTGTGTAGAGGGAAATTCATAGCACTAAATGCCCACAAGAGAAAGCAGGAAAGATCAAAAATTGACACTCTAACATCGCAATTAAAAGAACTAGAGAAGCAAGAGCAAACACATTCCAAAGCTAGCAGAAGGCAAGAAATAACTAAGATCAGAGCAGAACTGAAGGAGATAGAGACACAAAAAACCCTCCAAAAAATCAATGAATCCAGGAGTTGGTTTTTTGAAAAGATCAACAAAATTGACAGACCACTAGCAAGACTAATAAAGAAGAAAAGAGAGAAGAATCAAATCGACGCAATTAAAAATGATAAAGGGGATATCACCACCGACCCCACAGAAATACAAGCTACCATCAGAGAATACTATAAACACCTCTACGCAAATAAACTGGAAAACCTAGAAGAAATGGATAATTTCCTGGACACTTACACTCTTCCAAGACTAAACCAGGAAGAAGTTGAATCCCTGAATAGACCAATAGCAGGCTCTGAAATTGAGGCAATAATTAATAGCCTACCAACCAAAAAAAGTCCAGGACCAGATGGATTCACAGCTGAATTCTACCAGAGGTATAAGGAGGAGTTGGTACCATTCCTTCTGAAACTATTCCAATCAATAGAAAAAGAGGGAATCCTCCCTAACTCATTTTATGAGGCCAACATCATCCTGATACCAAAGCCTGGCAGAGTCACAACAAAAAAAGAGAATTTTAGACCAATATCCCTGATGAACATCGATGCAAAAATCCTCAATAAAATACTGGCAAACCGGATTCAACAACACATCAAAAAGCTTATCCACCATGATCAAGTGGGCTTCATCCCTGGGATGCAAGGCTGGTTCAACATTCGCAAATCAATAAACATAATCCAGCATATAAACAGAACCAAAGATAAGAACCACATGATTATCTCAATAGATGCAGAAAAGGCTTTTGACAAAATTCAACAGCCCTTCATGCTAAAAACTCTCAATAAATTCGGTATTGATGGAACGTACCTCAAAATAATAAGAGCTATTTATGACAAACCCACAGCCAATATCATACTGAATGGGCAAAAACTGGAAAAATTCCCTTTGAAAACTGGCACAAGACAGGGATGCCCTCTCTCACCACTCCTATTCAACATAGTGTTGGAAGTTCTGGCTAGGGCAATTAGGCAAGAGAAAGAAATCAGGGGTATTCAGTTAGGAAAAGAAGAAGTCAAATTGTCCCTGTTTGCAGATGACATGATTGTATATTTAGAAAACCCCATTGTCTCAGCCCAAAATCTCCTTAAGCTGATAAGCAACTTCAGCAAAGTCTCAGGATACAAAATTAATGTGCAAAAATCACAAGCATTCTTATACACTAGTAACAGACAAACAGAGAGCCAAATCATGAATGAACTTCCATTCACAATTGCTTCAAAGAGAATCAAATACCTAGGAATCCAACTTACAAGGGATGTAAAGGACCTCTTCAAGGAGAACTACAAACCACTGCTCAGTGAAATAAAAGAGGACACAAACAAATGGAAGAACATACCATGCTCATGGATAGGAAGAATCAATATCGTGAAAATGGCCATACTGCCCAAGGTAATTTATAGATTCAATGCCATCCCCATCAAGCTACCAATGAGTTTCTTCACAGAATTGGAAAAAACTGCTTTAAAGTTCATATGGAACCAAAAAAGAGCCCGCATCTCCAAGACAATCCTAAGTCAAAAGAACAAAGCTGGAAGCATCACGCTACCTGACTTCAAACTATACTACAAGGCTACAGTAACCAAAACAGCATGGTACTGGTACCAAAACAGAGATATAGACCAATGGAACAGAACAGAGTCCTCAGAAATAATACCACACATCTACAGCCATCTGATCTTTGACAAACCTGAGAGAAACAAGAAATGGGGAAAGGATTCCCTATTTAATAAATGGTGCTGGGAAAATTGGCTAGCCATAAGTAGAAAGCTGAAACTGGATCCTTTCCTTACTCCTTATACGAAAATTAATTCAAGATGGATTAGAGACTTAAATGTTAGACCTAATACCATAAAAATCCTAGAGGAAAACCTAGGTAGTACCATTCAGGACATAGGCATGGGCAAAGACTTCATGTCTAAAACACCAAAAGCAACGGCAGCAAAAGCTAAAATTGACAAATGGGATCTAATTAAACTAAAGAGCTTCTGCACAGCAAAAGAAACTACCATCAGAGTGAACAGGCAACCTACAGAATGGGAGAAAATTTTTGCAATCTACTCATCTGACAAAGGGCTAATATCCAGAACCTACAAAGAACTCAAACAAATTTACAAGAAAAAAACAAACAACCCCATCCAAAAGTGGGCAAAGGATATGAACAGACATTTCTCAAAAGAAGACGTTCATACAGCCAACAGACATATGAAAAAATGCTCATCATCACTGGCCATCAGAGAAATGCAAATCAAAACCACAATGAGATACCATCTCACACCAGTTAGAATGGCGATCATTAAAAAGTCAGGAAACAACAGGTGCTGGAGAGGATGTGGAGAAATAGGAACACTTTTACACTGTTGGTGGAATTGTAAACTAGTTCAACCATTATGGAAAACAGTATGGCGATTCCTCAAGGATCTAGAACTAGATGTACCATATGACCCAGCCATCCCATTACTGGGGATATACCCAAAGGATTATAAATTATGCTGCTATAAAGACACATGCACACGTATGTTTATTGCAGCACTATTCACAATAGCAAAGACTTGGAATCAACCCAAATGTCCATCAGTGACAGATTGGATTAAGAAAATGTGGCACATATACACCATGGAATACTATGCAGCCATAAAAAAGGATGAGTTTGCGTCCTTTGTAGGGACATGGATGCAGCTGGAAACTATCATTCTTAGCAAACTATCACAAGAACAGAAAACCAAACACCGCATGTTCTCACTCATAGGTGGGAACTGAACAATGAGATCACTTGGACTCAGGAAGGGGAACATCACACACCGGGGCCTATCATGGGGAGGGGGGAGGGGGGAGGGATTGCATTGGGAGTTATACCTGATGTAAATGACGAGTTGATGGGTGCAGCAGACCAACATGGCACAAGTATACATATGTAACAAACCTGCACGTTATGCACATGTACCCTACAACTTAAAGTATAATAATAATAAATAAATTAAAAAAAAATTAAAAAAAAAAAAAAAAAAAAAAAGAAAAAGACCCACAGTGGATTCTGACATGCACTTGAATTTGAGCATCACTGCTTTATGGGACCACAGATTCTGCTTTCTTCACTCATGTACAAAATTTTTTGAGGAAAAGAGGGGAAACTGCATCATTGAAGTGAGCTGTATAATTTTTCTTTAGGAACACAACAATCTAGGGACCAATCTGAACCATAAGCAATCTCAGTTTCAGAATTTCAGAAATCCATGACATATGAGATGTGTCAGGATTAACCAGAAGTAAAGGCTGGCAACTCAGAGTCTACTTTGATGGCTTCTGATTGCACTGATGATAAATTAACAGGACTCATGACTTATTAATTGAATGGAAAATGTATATTTAAAGACTCCTGATACAGTCAGAAGACTAAATCAATAATTCCAAACTCTGAATCATCTTAGAAGTCAAAGAACTTTCCACAAAGGAGCTAAATTACTTACCTCAAGCAAAATTCCTTTTTATTTAAAGAGTTGAGATTGGACCAAATTGGTCCTTTTAACCACCAAAGAGCCATTTTATTATTTTTGCCACCAAGGACCTCTTATTTTCATCTTTTTTCTTTCACATCAATGGTTGTGTGCCAACTTTGTAACAAGGTTTGTGGAAGGCACATTTCAGACATGCACATGAAAAGCCAATCACCATGCTTATGAACCTTATGAACTACTAAAGGATCAATAATATTTATTTCTTGTACATGTGTTACCTTGATTTGTCCCCACACCACCTTTCTTTTTTTTTTTTTTTTCTTTGAGACAGAGTCTTGCTCTGTCGCCCAGGCTGGAGTGCAGTGGCACGATCTCGGCTCACTGCAACCTTCATCTCCCGGGTTCAAGTGATTCTCCTGCCTCAGACTCCTGAGTAGCTGGGATTACAGGCACCTGCCTATAAACAGAAGAATAAAGTAGAAGGAATCAGTGTAGCCAATTTTAAAGCTGCATATATAGCTATAATAATCAACAGTGTGCGGTAATGGCAAGTAATCCTAGCCCTAGGACTAAAATGGGCTGGGCACAGTGGCCCACAGCTGTAATCCCAGCACTTTGGGACGCTCAGGTAGGAGGATCACTTGAGGCCAGGAGTTTGAGACTAGTCTGGGCAACACAGCAAGACCCCATCAATATGATTTTTTTTTTTTTAATTAGCTGGGTGAAGTGGCACATGCCTGTAATCCCAGCTACTCTGGAGGCTGAGGTGGGAAGATCACTGAAGCCCAGGAGATCCAGGCTGCAGTGAGCTGTGATCTTGCCACTGTACTCCAGCCTGGGTTAAGACTCTGTCTTCAAGGAAAAAAAAAAAAAAGAAAAAGAGGCCTAAAAATAAGGCCAATATCTAAAGGGACTACTCCATAAACAAAGTGGGCCAGAATTTTAGATTCTGAAGGCAGACAAGGAATATACATGAAATGAAAAATATTCCAAGAAAAAAAGGCTTGATATTTCTTGGTTTAGATGTTTGTATTAATTTCCTTGCCAATTATACAACTGCTTACTTTTCTTAACAGGCTAATTACCTAGGAAGGCTTATGGTATTTATTACTGAATACCTAGTATTTAGTAAATATTCTATATAGTCCTGTAGAAACAGGAAAATATGAGGTCGAAGTGGGCCCCAGCCACCCCACCCTGCTTGTGGGTGTCTCCTGAAATGAAGAGTGTGAATGAATATGCACTACATTTCACCACCTTCAAGTTTAAGTGGAAGAGAGAAAAAACATTCAAGTGTCTAAAAACTTAGGGACCAAACCACGTTATACATCATTTTGGGGGAAGACATCATTCTCTGGCAATAAACTGCTCACCCATGAAATGAAATAATCCTTCTAGCAAAGAATGATTCATTATTTAATAAACGTTGTCTGTTGTTAACTTCACTGAGAAAAATAAACAGGAGGAAGTGCTCCAGGAATCTCAACAAGCAGCATCCTCTGCCTCCAGCCCACTGTGCCCGCTGCTGCCAGTGCAGATGAGGGAGGGCGGAGCGAGAGGCAGCGCAGAGGGAGGGACAGCATTCTCTCCTGAGTGCCCACCAGGGGACAGGGGCCCGTGCCAAGCCCTCTGCCATTTAATATCTTATAACCAAGCTGCATGAAGGTTCCAAAGCTTCCATCTCTACAAAAGAGGGCCCTGGGGCACAGTGTGTAACTGGCTCAGGGTCACCCAGCTAACAGAGGCAGATCAGGAAGTCAACTGGTGTGCCTGACTCCAAAGGCCCTTTCATTTAAGATGCCATATAATTGGTACCACCTAGAGGAGAGACAGCTGTGTGAGGAAGATGGAGGAGCAAAGCTGGGTAGCAGAAGGGGCTCCCACTGCCCTGACTGTAGAAGGCTGAAAAAATATCCCAAAGAAATCAGGTCCTAATCCCTGGAACCTGCAAGTGTTACCTTATATAGATTATATATACACACACACATACTTTTTTTGTTTTTTTTTTTTTGGAGACCAAGTCTCACTCTCACCCAGGTTGGAGTGCAGTGGCATGACCCCAGCTCACTGCAACCTCTACCTCCTGGATTCAAGTGATTCTCCTGCCTCAGCCTCCCAAGTAGCTGGGGTTATAGGCGCGCGTCACCACGCCCAGCTAATTTTGTATGTTTAGTAGAGAGCCGAGGTTTCACCATGTTAGCCAGGCTGGTCTCAAATTTCCCACCTCTGGTGATCTACCCACGTCAGCCTCCCAAAGTGCTGGGATTACAGGTGTGAGCTACCGCACCCAGCCATATATATATATATATATATATATATATGTATATGTATATATGTATATATATATGTATATATGTGTATATATATATATATTTTTTTTAATGGCTGGGCATGGTAGTGGCTCATACCTGTAATCCTGGCACTCTGGGAGGCCCAGGTGGGCAGACAAACTGAGGTAGGGAGTTCAAGACCAGCCTGGCCAACATGGTGAAACCCTGTCTCTACTAAAAACACAAAAATTAACTGGGTATGGTGGCTCTTGCCTGTAGTCCCAGCTACTCAGGAGTCTGAGGCGGCAGGATCGCCACTTGAACCCAGGAGGTGAAGGCTGCAGTGAGCCAAGACTGCACTACTGCCCTCTAGCCTGGGCAACAGAATGAGACTCCGTCTCAAAAAATAAATAAAATAAAATAAAGGGGTGCGGGGTGAGGAGGTCTTCACAGATGTGATTAAGCTAAGGATTTTGACATGAGGATATTATCCTGGATTACCTGAGTGGGTCCTAAATCCAGTCTTAAGTGTCCTTCTAAGAGAGAGGTAGCAAGATTACATACTTGGAAGAGGAGACAGTGATGTAGCCACAGCTAAAGGATGCTGGCAACCACCACAAGCTGGAGGAGGCACGGAACAGATTCCTCCCTAGAGCCTCCAGAGGGAGTGCAGCTCTGCTTACACCTTGATTTCAGCCCAGGAAAACTGATGTGGAGGCCTGGCACGGTGGCTCAAGCCTAAAATCCCAGCACTTTGGGAAGCCAAGGTGGGAGGATCGCTTGAACCTAGGGGTTCAAGACCAGCCTGGGCAACATGGCGAAATCCTATCTCTACAAAAAATTTTTTAAAAATAAAAAACATTAGCCAAACATGGTGGTGCACATCTGTAGTCCCAGCTACTGAGAAGGCTGAGGAGGGAGGATCCCTTGAGCCCAGGAGGTCAAGGCTGCAGTGAGCTATGATTGCGCCACTGTTCTCCAGCATGGGTGACAAAGCAAAACCCTGTCTCTTACAGAGAAAAACAACAGAAGACTGATACTGAACTTCTGGGCCTCCAGATTGTGAAAGAATAAATTTCTGTTATTTTAAGTCAGTAAATCTGTGGTAATTTGTAGCTACAGCAAACAAATACACTGACCTGCTAAGTACAAGCTGGCAGTTATTGCTATGTAGTACACCCCAGCTCTGCTGGGCCCCAAGTACCAAGAGATAAACCCCCATTCTGCTCAGGCACTCTCAACTCCTTTTCTTTTTCTTTTTTTTTTTTTTTCTTTTTTTTTCAAGACAGAGTCTAGCTCTGTTGCCCAGGCTGGAGTATATTGGTGCCATCTTGGCACACTGCAGCCTCTGCCTCCCAGGTTCAAGGGATTCTCCTGCCTTAGCCTCCTGAGTAGCTGGGATTACAGGCGCGGGTCATCACACCAGGCTACTTTTTGTATTTTTAATAGAGACGGGGTTTCGCCACATTGGCCAGGCTGGTCTCGAACTCCTGGCCTCAAGTGATCCGCCTGCCTCAGCCTCCCAAAGTGCTGCGATTACAGGCATGAGCCACTGCACCTGGCCTCAACTCCTTTTCTGAAGTTTCCTCTACCTTCCCTCATGTGGGCCTCCACACCAGATAACTGCAGTGTCCATATTAACAGCTAAAAGGAGTAGGAAACATTGAGTCATTCATTTAGAATTCATGGTTTCGGACACAGTTCAGCCACATTTTTGTATAAAACTGAGCAAGTCGTGTAGAAGTTCTAGGTCTCAGTTTCCTCATCTGTAAAAGGGACACAATGCTACACCCTATAGTCCTGAAAGGACTAATGGAGATAATGTGCAGAGACTTTCAGTAAACCAGAAAACATTGTGTCAAAACGTGCACAGTTCTGATTATTCTCCCCTTCAGATAATCAAAAGTATTTTTAAGCATCTAAATATAACACTCATGTTGAACCACACACAAGGAAGTATAAGACATTGCACTGGCCGTCAAGGAATTCACAGTCTAACCAGGGAGACATACACATCTGTGACATTAGTGACAACCCGAGGTTGAAGAGATCTAGTACCATAAAGATATGCATGACTGCAGAGGTGAAAGACAGCACAGGGCACGGTATGCTGTGAAGATTCACTCCCATTTGTAGGGGTGGCATATATTTCCCCACTCCTTGAAGTGAGGCGCAGTTACGCATCTTGCTTTGGCCAGTGAAATGTGAGCAAAAGTACTAAGCATAATTTCCAGCAGAAATGTTCAGAGTCAGCGCATCTTTTCCTTCTGCCACCATTGTTGCCAATATTCTAGTCTAGATAGTGACTGTATCATCAGCTTTAGACAGAGAATGAGGACAATGACCCAGGAAGCCGTGTCTTCAGCCAACCTACCATGGACATTTAGCAGGAAGAGTTGTTATAAGCCACTGAGATTTTTGGTTGTTATTACAGTCTAACCTAGCCTGTGCCGAAGGACACGAATGGTGATAGAAAGGCTAACAGAACAGGCGGGACCTGCAGTAAGTCCTAAGGACAGGGATGTCACATAATACTGGCATGGGGCTTGACAGTCATGTTAGAAAGTGCTTCATGGGACTCATGGGCCCATGTCATTACCTGTCTCTTCCTCTTAGTACATCCCATGAGGGCAAGAACCATGGTGTTCTCATTCATGGCCACATCCTTGATGCTAAGCATAGTGGCAGACACATGCTAGGGACTGAATACATGAATGTCCAGTAAATCCCCAGAAAGCTAGATGGGATCAATAGAGGAACAAGGAGGGAGAAAAGGAATTCCATGGCTTGACATCTCAAGTTAGGAATGAGGAAGATGTGGCCTTGGACATGAAGAAAGCCAACTTTACAGATCACTGTAAGATACACAGGAAGAAATCTGGTTAAATTATAATGATAAAGGTTTAAAAAAAAATGGGGCTGGGTGCAGTGGTTCATGCCTGTAATCCCAGCACTTTGGGAGGCTGAGGCGGGTAGATCACCTCAGGTCAGGAGTTCAAGACCAGCCTGGCCAACATGGTGAATCCCTGTCTCTACTACAAATACAAAAAAGTAGCCAAGCGTGGTGTTGCATGCCTATAATCCCAGATACTCAGGAGGCTGAGGCAGGAGAACTGCTTGAACACAGGAGGCGGAGGTTGCAGTGAGCTGAGATCGTGCCACTGTACTCCAGCCTGGGCAACAGAGTAAGACTCCATCTCAAAACAAAACAAAACAAAAAAAAGATAGTACCCTATATGGATGATGAGAGCCATTTCTATCCTCCTGCCCTGGTTAGCATACTTCTGTGGTATAATCTGCTCTACCAGTTCTGGGGCCTAAGAGAATGATTAACAATGTTATGATTAGAAGTGACCCAAGATTTGACCACTTAAGATACGTATCTTCTCTTTTTTTTAAAGAAGCACTCTAATTTGTACAGGGTAGACATATTTAAACCTTATCTTTTATTTTAAAAAAATTTCCCTCTTTATTTTCAACCCTTGACTTAGTGAATTTAATAAATAGTATCAGGTTTTATTTTTCTTAATAAATAACTTCTACACCTTCTCTTACATCAGTGAAGAAGACAAAGCAAGCTCAAAGCTGTAGAGAGATGAATCAGGACATTTCCTTTAGGTAAGAAGGGGCTGAGACAATTACACTATGCCACTGAATTTGTTGGGGGAAATATATTAAGAAATTTCACAGCATCCATTAGCTATAATGCTTTTAGCAATTGCTGCTAATCTTCACAGTGGGATTCCTGGTGGGATTCCTTGCCAAACTTGTTTGGCAAGCAAGTACCTCTAGGGCTGAGGTGGTTCTATGACACTATGATTCTCTGATTAATGGGGAAGGCCACAAGTGTCATTTGGATAGGTCAATAAATATTAATTAGCTGTAGAGATAAATTTTTAACATTGTGCTCTTTTAGCTGCTTAGGGATTTTACAGAAGGAAAAAAATCCTCAAAATACTCCTGTTTTAGAATGCATAGCATTTCCCAATTATTGAATAATAGAGAAGTCAGAGAAAAAAATCTGTATTTTAAACACTCATTGGTTAATGGGGCGTTACAATTGAACTCTGTTTATTTACCAAAATTTATATGGCATTTCCTTCCCAAAAGAATTAAGTGGCTTACAATAAAAGGCACACACAGCCTATCATAAATTCAGAAAAGTAAAATTTAAAGCCAAATATAAGGAAGAGAAAGTAATTCTATAAATTAGGCAAAATATTAGTTGGAACCACATTCAACCATTTCTGATTCACAAAAACAGCAATGTTATATGATTCTATCTAATTACTGCAATTGAGGGTTTAATTTAACTTGAAACTTTGTAGCAAAAAGGGAAACATGATAAAGTATACAATTTTCCCTGTTAACCAAATTCTTACATGCAAATCCTTTGACAGACAATATTTTCTAGAGACTGAAATCTAAAAGAAATCTGCATTTCAGTTTTTTATCCCAGGGCAATTTAACAATAAAAAGGACGTCTTCGGTGATGATATTACCAAAGAAGGAGAGATTTCCATCATGGGATCATCACTTACTACTGCATTGAATGCAGTGGAAGTACTGTTCATAAGAACACAACACTTTCCAGTGAAGGCACAGGAGGCAGGGGCGGGGCTAAGTAAATGAAAGTCTGAAAATCTAGCTTCCTTATCCTGTGCCCAGATAACAATGTTCTCATTCAGAATCCCTAGAACCATGTTTTCTGACCTGGTGGGTCCCAGAAGTGCTGGCCCTCTGAAGGTTCACTGATAACGAAGCCAATAATATGTCTTCTGCTTATCTAGTGTTGACTGCGGGACAGCTCAGAGCCTTCAGCAGCTGAGGTTTTAGGAGCTTTCTCTGAGAGCAGGACATTGCCTACAGTGTTTCCCAAAACGATGTGAGTGTGGAATTTCCTCTTCTTTAAACATCAGTTACTAAGATGGTAGAGTGCTCAGCTTAAAACTTCTTAGAAAACTTGACCAAGATTCAGTGTTATTCAAACTATGACCAATCAGGGGTCACAAACGGCATTTTAGAAGTTAAAAGAGTAGCAAAGAAAAAAAAAATCAAAGGGCAGGGCACACAGTGCAAATGAGAACTGTTGTGTGACATTCTTGTTAGCTAAGTGTGTGAAGGCACAGTCCGGTGCAGCTGGGTAAGTGCTTGGCTCAGCTGTGCTGCCTGGGATGGGGACAGGCAGGGGTGAGACCGGCCATATCACACCGTGGGGTTTGGCTCCATCCTGAGCAGCAGGGAATCATGTCTTTTTACCCATCAGAAAAATCACTTGGGTTGCAGATTGTCAAGGACACAGAGACAGATGGGAGCTAAAGATCAGGGGTGGAGGAACAGGCATAAGAAGTAGTTAAGAAAAATTAACCAACACTTGGAAATAAGACAAAAGGAGGACTGTGTCTTTCAATGTCACAGTAGAGCAATACTTAACAGACCCTCCTAAGGATTACTTACTTCACTAGGGCAGTGCTGTCCAACAGAAATACAATACAAGCCACATTAAGTAATTTAAAATTTTCTAGTAGTCACATTAAACAACTGGAAAATGGAAGTGAAATTAATTTTAATATTTTATTTAAGCTAGTATGTCCAAAACACTATCATTTCAATGTGTAATCAATATGAAACTGTTATGGGACATTTTACATCTTTTTAATACAATGTTTGTGAATTCTGGCATGTATTTTATACTTTACAGCACATTTCAATTCAGATCAGCTAGATTTCAAGTGCTCAAGGCCTTCACCGAAATGAACAGCCCAGCTCTAGGGAATTGTATTTTTATCTAACTTTCTGGTTAGTGATTAGGGCTCAGACTCTGGGAGAGTAGTTGTTAATTTGTAGAACATTAACATGTTACAAGTAATTTTTGCAACTTTCTGCTAAGAAAAAAAAAAAAAAAAACCCAAAAGTGAGGATTTCATTACCAGTAGGACATTAATCAGTTTTGTATCCACCTTAGTCATCTATTCTAGTATTTTCTCTTTTCTTCTAGCTGCTGTTATGATTTGTGTTATGCCTTTGGTTTCAACTGTTTTATTAGGCTGTGTCTAGGCAGCAGTACGTGTGTGTTTGTGTATGTGTGTGATTCTTCCTGGCTTGAGGTTTTTTGAAACCTTTCCAAATTCTTGAAAGCACACGTGCTTCCTGGTGGCTTGGTTATCAGGTTTAGAAGATTCTCAGCCTTCCTTAGGCTCCTTTGAACTGGTGTTGGTAGCTGGCTCATGAGTTAAATAAATCTTTGGTATGCACTCACTGCATATTTTAAAACTTTTATTTTAAACAACCTTATTGAGTATAATTGATACACAACAAACTGCATATATTTAAAATATCCAATTTGACAAGTTTTGACATATATATATGTACCTGTGAAACTACTACCACCATCAACATAATGAGTTTATCTGTAACTCTCAAAGATGCTTCCTGCCTCGTTATAATCCCTGCCTTCTGTACTTCCCCAGGTAATCACTGAACTGCCTTCTGTCACCACAAATTAGTTTACCTTGCATTTATAGAATTTTACATAAATGCAATCACACACTACCTTTTTTTCTGATCTGGCTTCTTTCACTCAGCACAATTATTGTGAGATTCACCATGTTGCTGTGTACACCATTGTCCCTTGGTGTCTGCAGGGAATTGGTTCCAGGACCCCCAAGGATGCTCAAGCCTCTTATATAAAATGGCACAGTATTTGCATATAACATATGCACATCTTCCTGTACACTTTAAATAATCTCTAGATTACTTATAATACCTAATACAATGCAAAACTATGTAAATAAGTGTTATACTGTATTGTTTTTTAAAACTTGTATTATTTTTCATTGTGTATTTTTTTTCCCAAATATTTCCCATCTGCAGTTGGTTGAATGTGCCAATGTAGAAAATCTGCAGATATAGAGGGCCGACTGTATCAACAGCTGGTTCCTTTTCACTGCTGTATGGATATCTGTTGTACGATACACCACGGTTTGTTTATCTATTTACCTGCTGATGGATATTTGAATCATTACACACTGTCGATATGATTGCCTGTTTTTAACTCTGACCTAGGTATTAAGGAGGTAGACTCCTTAGGACTGACCACCACTGTGGGTGGGGAGGACCCACAGGAGCAGGGTCAGGGGCTCCCACACTGCTGACCTGTATGGCGGACTAGATGGCAGAGCCATTAACCATGGTGGCTCAGCGTAAGTCCAGTGGATGAACACATACTGAAATGAGTGAATGTATGAATGGAGAACACGGGAGAATGAATACAAAGAACAGCTTTGAAAATGGGGTCAGGAGTGTGGATGTTTCAAGATGATACTCTCCATCTTGGCCAATGTGGAGTATAACAGATTTGCCTTGGCATCCCAGCAGGCAGCTGTTACCCATCTGAGAGCAAAGGTGGCCTAGCCTAGGTTAGCCGAGGTTGGGCCACACCCCCTATAACCTTGTGGCATGTGGTTAGGAAAGAGGCTTCTCTCAAAAGACAACTCAATTCTTTGGAGCTCAGAAGCTGCTTATGGACTCAGGGATGACATGTGCCCTCTCATCCTTGTTCCCATCCTCATTCCAGGTTTGTATAAAGGTAGGTCATGTAGGGGTGTAGTGCTGACAGCCAGGGTCAGAGGGGATTAGATACTTTCAATCTGAACTAAATCTCTATTTCACAGATTTGGTAATCAAAGAAGGGTCAACTCTTTGAAAAATGGCATTAATGCCTTCATCGGTGCTATATATAAAATTCCTGCAAACTCATCCTGCTGTGCCCTGTTTAGTTCACCTGCTGGGACAGACCTGGTTTTAGGACCACACAGGAACATTTGATTCTGCTGAGTTGAAGACTGAGACTTGCAGTTTTCTGGTGTTGTTTCCAACAAATTCACATTCAGGAGCTCTCCTTTAGGGAAGAGGCAAGAAGGATTTAGGGATCAGAGAGGTAGGAGCCATGTGTCAGGAACTATTGTCCAGTGGCAAAGTGACTCTTAACTCTATCATGACCTGCCACACCCCGGGCAGGGCAGCTCAGGGTTCAGGGCATGAGGCTCATGAGCCCTGCCTGAAGATGGCTCTCCAGTGGGCAGGGTGCTTGGTGCAGAGAAAAAGTAGCCCTTGAAAATGCAGCTGGAACGTTTTCCTAAAGGGGCGGACTCAGCAAGACAGGGTGGGTGGTTGAGCACTAGAGAAGCCATCAGGCGGGACTTGGTGGCTCACGTCTGTAATCCCAGCACTTTGGGAGGCTGAGGAAGGCAGATCACTTGAGGCTAGGAGTTCGAGACCAGCCTGGCCAACGTGGCGAAACCCCATCTCTACCAAAAATACAAAAATTAGCTGGGTGTGGTGGCACACATCTGTAATTCCAGCTACTCAGGAGGCTGAGGCATGAGAATCACTTGAACCTGGGAGGTGGAGGTGAGCCGAGATCTTGCCACTGCACTCCACCCTGGATGACAGAGTGAGACTCTATTCCAAACAGAACAAAAAAGCAAAAAAAAGAGAAGCAATCAGAAGCTTATCTAACGCACTGCCCACGAGAGAAAGGCGTCTGCGTCTGCTTGGCTTTGTCGTCCCCATCACATTACCTGTCTGTTTGCCATGTCAGCATCCGTCTTCATCCACTGTGTCCCTGCCATCCCTCCTGTCCGGATCTCCCTCAGAGACTGTACCTGTGCCCCCTACCTCATCCTGTCCCGCCTCAGGACTTTCAAATGTTTCTTCCTCTTTGGACTATTTCTGGTATAAAATTTCTGACTGAATGAGAACATTTTCTGGGTTTTATTTTTCTGACTCTCCCCTCCCCCATCCCACTCCTCTAGATGGGTGAATGGTGTCAGAGCAGACAGAATGAGTCTGTCCCTCACTCTGTGTTCCTTTATTTATAGCCTCAATCATTCTTCCTGGGTTTGGAGAGGTTTATTCTTTCCATTTTAAGTCAACTCTCTGGCTCCCTTCGTTTTCTTTGGTCCCACTTGTGATTTGGTGTTTCCGTCCTCTGGCTGCCATGACCGCGCCTGCATGATTCTGTTCCCAAGACCTTTTTACTCTTGGAAATTGGGCTCTTGCTTGAGGACTCTGGATTCAATTTCCTAATTCTTGTCTTTGATTTCCTTTCCTGTCTTCCCTTTTCAAACAAGCACGTCCCTAGGCCACTCTGGGGAATAGCCAAGAAGAACAGAATTCCCAGTTGAAGTTACAACAAAGAAACATGGGACCCAGTGCCTGAGCCCAAAGTATGTGTGCTGCTTCAAGGGACTGCAGGGAACATAACTCTACTGTCTTCTTATCTTCACAGAGAGGCCAGTGAGCAGGAGGAGACTAGAACGTGGGTCCCAGAGGGAAACTGGTGCAGCCTCACGTGGACTCACGTACGACAGCAGCAGGAACCCTTGGCTCCCAAGTGACCAAGACTTTTTCAGTCCACCCAAAGGCTAGCTGAAAATTCATGACAGGGTAATTCTCCTACATTCTCACTTTTCTCTATCAAAAAATAACTCCTCCGAACACAAGCCATTCCAAGGCTTGAGTTCACAGCTCTGATACGTAAACACCAATTCTGACTTCGTAAGAGGGTTAGAAAAATACAAAGCCATTTTGAGGGGCTCTAAACAACAATTTTAGCCTTCGAAGGGCAGCATCAAATAGCTCTAGGGAACTCTATGAAGAGTCACCAACTCATTAGTCGAGACTCACTATGAACTAATTAGAGATAATTTCTAGATATTAAAAGTAAAAGAGAATAATACTAAGCTCTCATGTTAAATTTCTCCTTATTTTTAATAATATGTTATGGTTGACCCAGGACAATATATTTTTTTCTTTTCTTTTCTTTTCTTTTTTTTTGAGATGGAGTCTCACTCTGCAGCCCAGGCTGGAGTGCAATGGCACGATCTCAGCCCACTGCAACCGCTGCCTCCTGGGTTCAAGTGATCCTCCTGCCTCAGCCTCCCAAGTAGCTGGAATTACAGGCATGAGCTAACACATCCAGCTGATTTTTGTATTTTTAGTAGAGACAGGGTTTTGCCATGTTGGCCAGGCTGGTCTCAAATTCCTGACCTCAGGTGATTTGCCCGCCTCAGCCCCCCAAAGTGCTAGGATTATAGGCATGAGCCACCGCACCCAACAGACCCAGGACAGTATTTCTAGGAAATATTACTATGTTAATAAAAAGAGTGCCACTGGGAATGATGGCACTTGTGATCCTTGCATGAAAGCACCTCCATATTTCAGCTACCCCAGAGATGATCTCCACTGCGGGTGGAGAGAGTGGGACGCAGAGTACCCCAGCCTCAGTGCAAGGGAAGAGGCACGATTACATTGCAAATGGTGAGATTCCTACTCCAGTATTCCTTCTCTTGACCTTCTCTAGCTCTCAAAAACTTGACATAATTATACACAATAAGACTCCTTGAGTTCCACCTGATGTTCTCAAATTCTTCTTCCCCAGTGACGAACTGTGCTGCACTAAGTTCATAGTCACTGGACTCCCCAGGAAACCAAAAATCATCAGGATGATGACATTTGAGTAAAAATATTCCAGGTGACAACTCGTGTATGAAAAGTGGTAACTGCACCTTCCTTTGCAACAACACAAGGCTTTTAGTAATTCTTCAAGCACCTAACCATGCACTGAACATCTGCGTAAGTTCTGGGTTATCATGGTTACGACTTCCTCTGTTCTCAAAGACACTCATCCATGTTTACATGGGTTGTTAGGCTATTTCTTTACTCAAATGACTCTTCTCTTCCTGGGATGCTCCAAGTATTCAAAGAAGATCATGGCACTTTGAGGATGTACACAGAGAATCAAACATGATGGATCTCCCTCGCTCTGCATCCAGAAAGGCCCATCCTTTGTCTGGCTCAGGACTCAGGGGAAGTGCCAGATGGAAGCTGTTCAGAGATCATCATCAGACTTTTCTGCTCTGTCTTGACACAACAGCCTCAAGCCCCCACACTTCACTGGCTGTTACTGAAACATGTTCACAAGAAATCCTGAACTACGCTTTGAGCCAGAGTTACCAAAATGGATGATGTATTTCTCAGGAGAAACTGTCGTCTTCATATATTCATGAACAGGGACAGTACCGCCATGAACGATCTGTCTGAAAATGCCCTCCCACTTTCCTCTAAGGGAAACTGTTCTTGGACAGTCACTTACAATGTCTTTCCTTAAAGGTTATTCTGTGCTGAAAGTATCGCAAGCATCCCATCATGATTAATGGAAGGCAGGGAAGCCACTTTTAAAGAGATAAAATAGAACCACAGTGTAAGTCAGCAAAATGGTCAAGTAAATCGTGATGCCTTTGCTTATCATGGAGCTGCATTAAAGAGAAATTAACTCTAGAGGTCAAGACAATACTGTAGTATAGGGAGAGAATTATTGCTCCTCCCTGAAGACTTTTCTCTCTGAGGCAAGACAGCACATACCATAGATTAAACTTTCATCGGCAGACTTGGAATTCCATCAATCTTTCATTACTGCCTGGCTCAGAGAATCCCCTACCAGATGTCATCAGGAAACTCTACTTCTTCCAAACCGAGACCCCACCTAACCACTCCTAGGGAAAAAAAAAACGATGACCAAGAAGAAACAGAGATAACTTTCGGATCAGCTCAAAAATAAGAGAGACCCATTATTCCTTTTCTCTCTCTTTTTTTCTTTTCTTTTTTTTTCTTTTGGATACAGACTCTCGCTCTGTCACTGAGGCTGGAGTGCAGCAGCGTGATCTTGGCTCACTGCAATCCCTGCCTCCCAGATTCAGGCAATTCTCCTGCCTCAGCCTCCCAAGTGGCTGAGATTCCAGGTGTGCACTATCACACCTGGCTAATTTTTGTATTTTTAGTAGAGATGGGGTTTCACCATGTTGGCCAGGCCGGTCTCTAACTCCTGGCCTCAAGTGATCCACCTGCCTTGGCCTCCCAAAGTGCTGGGATTACAGGTGTGAGCCACTGCGCCCAGCTGAGACCCATTTCTAAATCACTGTCACCTAAAACACTGCCCTTTATCACGGACAGTTTCTACTACTTTAGAAGGGAAGCCTCCTTGGCACAGGGGCTGCGGTGTCACCTGCAGTGTGGTGTAGTTAAACAGAAAGAGCCACACTGGCTTGCTCAGAAAAGCATTCCTGACTGCCCTCCGTATGGCGGACAGACTCTGCACTGTGTGAGTGGCTGTCCCTTTTATTCAGTGCTAATTCAATCTTAAAGGTCAACCAGGGAGGGGACAGGCAGGACCAGGCAGGAGACAGAAACCACACCAGTCATTTGAATGGAGAATAGCACAAAGAATTTTAACTAGTAACTACAATGGCAAAAGGGGATCCTGAGAAAGCTCCCATGGAGGCTGCAACTGCAAGAGGGGGGCTCTGATCTGCAGGGCCGAGGGAAGAGAGGAGAGAGGTTGTAATCATTAAAACACGGAAGCGTCTGGGAAGAACCTCCTGGAGAAAAACCTCTGACTGCAGAGGAAGAGGCATTGTTGGCTGCTGGTGGTGCCCCCAGGCTTGAAGGAGGGACCCCAGGGCCAGGACCGAGACCTAAAAAGTGGGCTTGACTGCTGATTGTGCTGGAATCTCTGAAGAAGGCATGTGATGAAGCCAGTTCTGCATTTCTGTGAAGTTGGAGAAACTGCAAACTGGGTTCAGAACCGATGCAACTGGGATAAAGATGTGTTTCTAGGATGGTGCTCAGAGAAACAGGAAGCAAAGGAGGGAGCAAGTTCCTCCTTCCTCCTCCACCTGGCAGTTCTCCTTCGAGTGCTGCACAGTCGTCAGTCTAACAGGTAGCAGACGAGAGAAGCAGGAGCATGGTTTGCAGAGTCCCAGCCCCAGCATCACAAAGCTGAGTGCGGAAGTGTGGGTTTGGAGCTGAGGGGACAGCTGCTTAATGACTCTAGTACAGGAAGCAACAGGCCGTGGGAGTGAGAAACTTGAGGCGATTGGTTTTCACGCTGTGTCAGAACATTAGCTGTTAAACTTCTTCTTTGGTGGTTGAGCTGCACAGACCACAACCTCAACCTCAACTGCACATTTGGCAAATGTCTGTGCAACTAAAGACTCTAGTTCCCAGAGTCCTTTGCAGCTGAGTGTGGCCAGTGGGGTGTGAGTGGAATGTGAGTGTACCTGAGGTGTGCAAGTTCCAGGTGTCTTCAACTTGGAGACAAGTCACTTGGTTTGGTCAGGCCAGGACGACAATTGAGGGATGGCAGAGCAACAATCTGGAAGGAGCCTGAGCCCCTGAGTGGCACAGAGCTGTTCTGCCAGGTGGTGGTGCCCACTGCAGCTGTGGCATGAGAACTAACTTCTGGCACTGAAGCCAGTGGACTGCAGAGTACTTGTGGCAGCAGCCTGGCCTATACCCTATTATAATACACAGAAGGCCAAGGCGGGAGGATCACTTGAGCCCAAGGAGTTCAAGGCTGCAGTGAGCTATGATCACATCGCTGCACTCTAGCTTGGGTAACAGTGTAAGACCTCATTCCTTTAAAAAAAAAAAAAAAAATGGCCGGGTACGGTGGCTCACACCAGTAATCCCAGCATTTTGGGAGGCCGAGGTGGGCGGATCACCTGAGGTCAGGAGTTCGAGACCAGCCTGACCAACATGGCGAAACCCCACTTCCACTAAAAATACAAAAAATAGCTGGGCATGGTGGCACGTGCCTATTATCCCAGCTACTTGGGAAGCTGAGGAAGGAGAATCACTTGAACCTGGGAAGCTGAGGTTGCAGTGAGCTGAGATCATGCTACTGCACTCCAGCCTGGGCAACGAGAGTGAAACTCCATCTTAAAAAAAAGAAAAACTTACTCAAGTTTAGCTCTAAGGAACAGTAGCAAGGCTGAGCAGTGCTTTCAGGTACCCCCAAATGCTGCTAGTAGAAGACACAGTTAGGAAAGGAAATAGAGACTGCCAAAAAAAATGGGCCTTTTCCGCAACGTCTTTCTATATACAGCAGCTACAAAGATCGCCTCATTCCATTCTGAGTATGTTATTACTCAAATGTTCTTTCTGTGAAGAGTTGGGCTGTGCTGAGTTCCCATACCTGGGTCCCCCATTCTTTTTCTTAATGCTTTGAAAATGTGGAAACTATTCTCAGCTCATGGACCCACAAAAACAGTCCTCAGGCACATGGTGTGTCCACCTTTGCTTTCGATTCACTCATGTGGTCTTAGCTCCTCAATGAAGAAGCCAGACTGTAAGGATAGGGACCATGCCACTGCCTTCTGTGTCCTGCTGCTGTCTAGCATAGTATTTAGGACATAGACCCAGCCTCTCCTCCCCTGCCAACCCTGGGACATTTAGACCATTCACCATCTCTTGTCAAGATTAATAGAGTAGCTTCCCATTTGGGCTGGCAAAAATACCTGGGGTGTGTTTTTCGCTCTGCCATGAACTACATGGGTCATCTAAGGTAATCACGCTCTTCTGTCTTCAGTTTCCTAACCTCTAAAATAAAGAGACTGAAAGACACTGATACTAAAGCACCTTTTAAATCTAAAAACCTGTGAGTCAAAGTTTTGCATATTCTAAATAATTAATCCCAATATTCCTCAGGATCCCTGAACTCCTCCCCAAAATTCAGCAGTGTTTTCAAAAGAAGTCAAAACAAAGCAGCAGAACAGCACTGGCATGAAAACGAGAACATAAAGTACGTGTGACGAAGGCCTTTTTAAAAACAACCTAGCCAGGCACAGGGGCTCACACCTGCTACCCCAGCACTTTGGGAGGCCGAAGTGGGAGGACTGCTTGAAGCCAGGAGTTCAAGACCAGCCTGGGCAACAAAGTGAGACCCGTATCTACAAAAATAAAAAAAACACCTGTAGTCCCAGCTACTCAGGATGCTGAGGCGGGAGGATCGCTTGAGCCCAGGAATTTGGAGGCTGCAGTGAGTGATGATCATGCCACTGCACTCCAGCCTGGGCAACAGAGCAAGACTCTGTCTCTAAAAATAAAAAGAAATAAAACATCTTGAGCCAGGGTCTTGGTGGATAAAAACAGCTGGGAATATCTTAGAAGAGAATATGAGAAAAAATTCGGTACAGTGGGGACTATATTCTTTAGACAAAAGTTCCTGAGATCATAATCAGATAAAACAATCAAGTCAAAGATAACCTTATTTGGAAATTTATGAATAATCTATGACACAGAAATATTTTATTAAAAGCTGTTCATCAAAACCAGAAAACAGAGGTATTAAACACCTTCTAGGAAGAGAAGTTTGGCTACACAATCTGTAAGCATAAGCAACATCGCAGGGTAAACACTGAGTAAGAAAGAACTGTTTAAAAACCACTTGCACACATCATGACTGTTGATGGTTGTGTGAGAAAACATTTTAAATGGTCCATTTTCAAGGCATGATAAATCTAAGTCCTGGCAGCCTGCTTGCAAATGTAACACACCACATGGTTCATGCACCTAGAAAGTCACAATAAGCTAACAATGTAGAGGAGGAGTCAGCCCATTAAAGGGAAGAAAGTTTTGTTATTGGGAAATGAAAATTAAGTGGGGAAGGGAATGGGGTATAACCTTACAAGGGGGATAATGAAACTCAGGCAACATCCAGGAAGATCGTAGCCCCATAGTACTCGGCCAGTGAGGAACTGGGGGAGGGGCTGGCGTGCTAGGAGATAAATTACCTGTTGTGACTATCCTAGGTGTGCCTGCCCACCAGATACCCGATCTTGCAAGACTGTTATTAAAAAGTCTCACTTTCACTGTTCTTCATGCCTCTAAGTCCATTCTTTGGGTTTGGATGGGTGAGTGTATTTCTCATAGTTGCTATTCATTATGAAGACATTTTATCTTCATTAGAGCAGGCCCAATGGGGTCTCCACTTATAATATTCATTAAAAGTAATTCCTATTTTTCTTAATAATCAAAAAGAGCACTTTAATGTTGCCACGAATTTAAATGAATGAATTTACTAACGAGAGCAGTATTTCCTGAAGTGTGTTCCATGTGATTGTGTTTCCACCAAGGAAAAGGTTCCAGCCAAGACTGGGAAATGCTCTTTTGCAGAGTCCTAGTCCATCTCAGCATAGGAAAACCTCTGAGAGGGCCCAGTGTACTTAGTTTAACTCAGTTTCCCAAGTGACTATAGAATCTTTTTTTTTTTTTCTCAAGGGAAAACCATGAACATCTTACCTGATTAATCCTCATGGTACACTGATACGGAAGCCTCTTGGAAACATGCCATTTATGGGGTCTGAAACCCTCTGACAATAATCATTTTCATTTCTTGTGGGAAACAGCTGGATTAGCAGACTCTAGGGCGTATTGGTGAAGTACACAAGGATCTCTGTGCCCTTACCCAGAAGATAAGCCTGTGCCAACCACAAGGCAAGAGGGGAGTCCCTGTTCCAAGTTCCCTGTGTTCAGAAATTATGTTTGCGTTGGGCACAGTGGCCCACACCTGTAATCCCGGCACTTTGGGAGGCTGAGGCATGTAGATCACCTGAGGTCAGGAGTTCAAGACCAGCCTGGCCAACATGGTGAAACCCTGTCTCTACTAAACAAACAAAAAAAATTAGCCAGGTGCGGTGGTGCATACCTGTAGTCCCAGCTACTTGGGAGGCCGAGGCAGGAGAATCGCTTGAACCCGGGAGGCAAAGGCTGCAGTGAACTGAGATTGCACCATTGCACTCCAGCCTGGGGAACAAGAATGAAACTCTGTCTCAAAAAGGAAAAAAAAAAGAAATTATGTTTGCTTGGTTTTGGTACTTCTGCAAAAAAATAAGGAGGAAGGTGATTGCCAGGGTCTGAGTGAATAAGAAGAACGCTGAGGCTGGAAGCTAGCATAGGTCCCTGAAACTGGGTGGGGACATCCCTCCCAACTCACCTTTGGGACAGTAGCCTGGCAGGCCCACAGAGACAAGAAGAAAGGAAGCATTCGGTCATTGGCCTCAGTCGCCAAGGGCAGAAATGCCATCTCTAAGGCCCAGTGCACACACCTGCATACGTCCTCCTTTGCATAGAGGGCAGGAGGAAAGCAGGCAAACCTGGGTGGCTCCTGGGGCTGAACTGGATTGGAAAGACAAAGCTCACGAAACCTCTTTCCCCAGTCTCCGTCTCTAGGGGCCATGACATTTACCTCACTGATCAAAGGGAACAAAAGTCAACTATGGCCAAGAAAGAGGAGGCAGCCCTCACTCTACCAGGCAATAAAGCAAATGGGCCCCACGAAACACCGTAATAAAGATAGACATGGCTCTCAAGAAGACAAAGACTTCAGCCTAGTCATGTGACAACCAAAACCCCACAGAAGACCGGTATCCGATGTGACTCAACTTCTCGTGCTGTTCATAATAAAAGGTCTCTCCAACTCAACCCTGGGGCTTAGTGGGGGTGTCAGAGCCGATCCCCTCCTCATGCAAAGTAAACTCATTCCTGAGGGAATTTCTTCCAAGCAAATCAAAACCACTTGAAAGCCGTAAAAAAATGTTACATCCAAAATACTTTGATAATTTCTGAAATTACGTGGCTCAGGGAAGCACTCTGGATTTGCAGAAAGATTTTGTGCCCTTCATGTCTGGCATAATACATACTTCTCTCATTCATTTTAACCACATCAAGAAATCCCCAAAGAGATTCTACTTTCTCAGCAAGGAAAGTTACAAAAGAGAATGCAAAATGGGCTCGTTTTTCGTGAGCAAAATGAAATACTTTTATGTTTTATTCATGCAAAGTGAAAACTCCTTTCCTTTGCAACATTACAAATTGAATTTGCTCTTGTAAATTGCTGTTAAAGAAAAAAAAAAAAGGAATCAAAAGCAAAGGAAAGTAAAAAAAGCAGGAGTTTTACAAAGGCCCCTTCTTCTGGGGAATGGAAACTCAGGGGACCAATGGGGAGAAATCGAACCTTTCACTGGCAAACACACTTTTAAAATTTGCTGTTTCCATGCCGATCCGGCTGAAGGCACCCACAACCCCACGATCTTGCTGAGGTCCTACTAGCTACGTGGAACCGTCCCATGATCTCGCTGAAGTCCTGCTAGCTATATGGAACCTTCCCATGATTTTGCTGAGGTCCTGTTGGCTATGTGGAACCGTCCCATGATCTCGCTGAGGTCCTGCTAGCTATGCGGAACCCTCCAATGATCTTGCTGAGGTCCTGCTAGCTATGCGGAACCCTCCCATGATCTTGCTGAGGTCCTACTAGCTACGTGGAACCGTCCCATGATCTTGCTGAGGTCCTGCTAGCTATATGGAACCTTCCCATGATCTTGCTGAGGTCCTGTTGGCTATGTGGAACCGTCCCATGATCTCGCTGAGGTCCTGCTAGCTATGTGGAGCCCTGAGTGTATTTCTAAATTACACTCATCTGCTAACACTGAGTGAGAATAAGAACATGAGTAATACAGCCCACGTTTCAAAGCCATAACCAAGGCAATGTAACCTAATTCACACTGATTTCATCAGGGAGTGGGAGTGGGAAGCTCTTCCTGCTTTGTGGGACAACTGAACTCATTAGGGTCTGGAACAGCCTCTCATCCTCTAGATCACATGATCAAGTGTACTTCAAGTCTCCCTGAGGTCTGACTCCTCTCCAACCTCCACTGTCTTTAAAAGGAAGCCATGTCATTAGCTGCATCTGCTAGCATGTGTTTAAAAGTCAAGGGCTAACATTCATTAAGCACCTGTCATGTCTCCATCACTGAACCGATTACTGCATACATACACATGCACATATACGTATGTATTGTGGTCCTTATTATGATCCTCACTTCACAGATGAGAGAACTGAGGTTCAGAAAACTTGAATAATTTTGTCAACTAGAGTTTGAATCATTTGTTTCCTTCCAGACATGTAGCATTTGGCCTTACTTTAAAGAGTTAGGGTGAGCTGAAAACCTCATCAATACAAACCACTGACAATCTGACCTTAAGAAAACCCAAGCTCATCCACTTGTACACGTATGTAATGTAACGAGCTCCACACCTTGGTTCCTGCCTTAAAAACAAACATGGAGGACAGGAACCAGGAAAAGCTCAAGCATCTTATACCCAGGGCCTTCCACCAAAGCTAAATGTTTTTAATGATGACCAAACATCATCAGAGAGCTTCCTTGTAAAATTAATCCATGCATCTCTCCAGGGCTACAGCTCTGGCAAGCAAGGGAATGACAGGTGTGTGCACATAATCCATCCACCCATTCCCCCAAAGCACCTGGCCCAGCTGTCATCATTCACTACTCCATTAGAAAAGCTCAAAGATGCAACTGTGCTACCAGGAAGGCTTATCCAATCGGCAGTGAGAAGAAAGACACTTTAGCTCTCTCTTTTGCAGACCATTTCTCACGTCTAGTTCCAGCATAAATGCTTATTCTTTAACTGATGAATACTTGGCCATAATCCTTCCTTTCTGGTTTAGGACTTGGAACTGAATCAAACGTACTAATGCCCAGCGTTGGTTGACAAAGGCTGTCATAAGCCCAGGTAGACCACACCCCCATTAGAGAGACCAAATGACTCAATAAAAAAGCAGAATGTTCAGAAACAGAACCATAAGCTCAGGAGAGCCGCTCTCTGTTGTCTGGGATTTTTATCCTCTTTTGCAATGCTCTTGTCCATTTTCAACAAAGCAATAACAAGCTATCATCGTATAGCTCATCCCTAAATGCTAGGAGATGCTCTAGTACCTTGGGAATTGCCAAAGATTGACTATAATTTAAGAATTAACTGCATTTAATGTAGACCAATTACTTAACAATGGTCTCTGACTATAAAGTCTGTATAACTGCTACTTTATTAAAATATGCACTTGAAAATTGGAACTCCTTGTTTCCAATCATCCTGGAGAACAGAAAATTCGTAACACATCTAAGATTCATTTCTTATAAATAACGTATTTTCAGTGGGATTTCAGAAAAATATACATCAAATGGAATTTTGATAAGACCAGACCTTTCCAGTGTTAAAAAAAGTTTAGCCAATCTCAAACCCCGGAAATTCCTGAGATCATGATTTAATGACCTGAGGCTTGTGATGAAAGGCTGTACAACGTCCCCCTTCAAGTAAGCCCTTGATGAAGAAAACAGCAGCAGGAGAGCCTCTGAAATGGCTGAGACTCAACTGAATGAAATGGAATTAATTTTAAAAAGACTGCAGAGAGGAGGGGAAAAAGGGGTTCAGATGGCCTGGGTTGGAAACTTGGTTGAATGAGGAGGGTCAGGAGGAGAAACATGCAGAATTGGAAGGCAGGATCAGGGTCAGAATTGACAAAAGATTTGAGACACAGAAGCCAGGAAGGGAAGCAGTTTGGAGGCTTTAAGAGGCAGGGAACTAGAGACACGCTTTCATTTTGTACATTTCTATACAGAGGCTACATGAGTTTTGTATTCGGTGAAATGCTGCGAGACTATGCTTTGGTGTTCAGCTAGAACAGGGACACGGGCGAGGTGACCCGGACTGCCCCACCTGGGGACTCACCGGCCATTGTCGCGGCCCACGCCCCACACGCGGATGCTGACGATGGGCTGCGAGTGCAGCACGCTGCGGTCCATGGGGTCCACCAGGCTGAGCATGTCGTTCTCCAGGATCAGGTACATGTCTTTCCCCTGGGACACAATGAGAAAACACGCTGTCTTCCTCATGCAGGCTGGAAAGCCTAATTGCGTGTGGCATCCAAGAACGCTGTGTCAGCCATCAAAAGAAGTCACCCTGCGGTCTGTAACTTGTCTGCCCAAGAAATTTCCTTTCTGGACAAGAATATTGATACCTTTCAGCTTTCTCTCATACACCCAATTTCTCTCTCCCTCTCTGAGTCCTCTGAAATGTGCTCCCATCCTGCTTTCCAGGCTGCTCTTAAATTTAATTATTTACACTTCTGAATCTTTATGACAAAAGGCTAATGGTGGGTTCCCTGGAGAATTTAGTCTTTCACTAATTCTGTGCCCATCAAACTCTTAGAACCCCCTCTCCCCATTCTTCTGGCCAGGTCCTACCAAGCATCCCCTCGATGGCCTTTCCAGACCCACAACGATACCTGCTTCTTCTCAGCTTTTATACCACTTCCTAGCTGTGTGGTCTGCCCGGCAGACAGCAGGCACAGCTTCGTGACATTTCTCAGCACTAACGATGGCTAACATTTAAATGACTACATTAGGCCACATGCTTAAGGTGCACTGGCTCACGATCTCTCTAAATTGCCCTCTGAGGGCTTGGATTGTTACTATCACCAGTTGGCAGTTGGGGAAACTGACACTGAAAGTTTAAGTAACTTGCTCAAGGTCTGACACATAACCTGTGGGTGCTGCTGGGATCCCAGCATGGGGGAACACCCAGGTTTCTCAGCTCCTGCACTGTCCGGAGTCTTACACTCCGGTGTCCCATCTCCCCACCTGTGTTGGCTTTCTGTGGGCAGAAACACCAGACTACTGACTCCCCCTGCAATCTCCCAGGCATAATTTTAGGACATCATTAAATATCTGTTGCACAGCTGAAACACCTTCTCTCCTCAAGGTCATCTAGATGCTATGGCACTGCTGATGGAAGATCTGGCTTGGCAGAACAGTGAGGGTTCTTGGTAGGTCTTCAAATCTCAAAGTGAAACAGATAAACTGCTTTCTGGTATAGTTTTTGGGAACAATGTTTTAGTTTCCCACCAAACATTCTCAGAGTGAAATACAGCTCTAATGCTCAGGGAGGCAGAGATAGGTATCTTGGTGCCTCTGTCTGCCAGTGTTGAAGCTGTGGCCTGTGTCTACAGCTGAGATCCAGCCTGGTCTCAAATCTTCCCCCAAGAGCAGCTAAGCCATTTATGGATGAAAGCACTGGCAGAAAACACAACTCGTGTCGACTATTGTGGTGAAACAGATTCACACAGCCTGGAGCATGCTGCTTTAGACCTACGGCTCCTCTAAAGGTCAGTCATTCACACGTTAGTATAAATCACAACCACCTTCCTTGTAAATCCTGGCCAAGAAGGAACAGCATTTTTGACTGAAGGAGAGAGAAAACAGGTGGAGAATTTGGTGGAAACACAGGCCTGGGTTTTGTTCTTTATTTTTTTTTGAGATGGAGTCTCGCTTTGTCACCCAGGCTGGAGTGCAATGGCATGATCTTGGCTCCCTGCAACCTCTGCCTCCCAGGTTCAGGTGATTCTCCTACCTCAGCCTCTCGAGTAGCTGGGACTATAGATGCATGCCACCATATCCGGCTAATTTTTGTATTTGTAGTAGAGACGGGTTTTCAGCATGTTGGCCAGGCTGATCTCGAACCCCTGACCTCAGGTCATCCATCTGCCTCAGCCTCCCAAAGTGCTGGGATTACAGGCATGAGCCACCATGCCCAGCCATGCTTGGGTATTTGGATGGGAGATAATGCAGTGAGAGAGGACAGTAAAGTCAAACAACAGAAGAGTCTAAATGGCTTTTCTTGGATGGAAGAAAATTCTTCCAGTTCTCCCTTATGCCTGGAATCTAAAAGTCAGCTTGGCAATGCAGTGATTCAGCTCCACTTTAAGGCAGATAAACTCCACCATGGAAAGGCTTGGAAACCTACCTCCCATTGAGACGTGCTGCTAGGAGAAAATGTGAGTGGAGTTCCAGTCAGTTCAACCAAAAAGCAAACTTTTCAACCACTGCTCTGTTCACTAGAAGCAGAGAGAACAGCATCTATTCATGTAGCAAACACTATTCCAAGATGCTCCCAAAATGCTTTTTCTACAGGTCTCGGGCACACCAGGAATACAGCTTTTCCGGTTTGATGTGAGTTTTATACACATTTGGTATCTGTACTTACTTCTTTCCTTTCTGAAATTATCTCAACTAACACTTCAAAACGTAATCACTCTGTTAAAAGGGAGAAATATATAAACATCAATTCCACAATTCATGTATAATGTTGATTCCTCAGAATGTAAGTAAAGAAGAATGTTATAAAAGGATAATTTGTCAACTTTTAGAGTAGAAGCATCAACATTTTTGTGTGTATGTGTGGAAGTCACCTTCCCCTTTGAGAATATGGGTCCTTCTTCCAGTCTGCAAAACTGCTCTTACAGACTGGCACATCCCATTTTGCAGGCATGTTTAGGGGAGTTCTGGGTCCTTAATGCTCACCCATAAATCTGTGTCACTTAGCTACTGAGAAACGCTCTCTCTCCAGGCCCCAGTCCTCACTGGGATCTGGCAGTGCTGAGGGATCAGTCACGCGGGGGCACCATGCCTACACTTCCCGCATTAATGGGAAAAGACACCTGAAAAACACCTCGGAGCCCCTTAGGACCACGTCACCGAGCTGTGGGGCTTCCTGAAACACAGGAGAACGCAAACAGCCTGCCGGACATCATTCTCCGCGCCACTTACCTCTCCCCAAATCCCGACCGTGTCTCGGATGTCATTTTTGCAATAGGAAAGTTGCCTGATGCAGTTGTTGACCGCAACACTACTTTTACCGGGGGCGAGGTCTTCTTCTGCCATCTCTACCCATCCCAGAGAACGCACAGCAAAACACTGGAAGATAGAGTAAGAGGACAGGAAGTCACTCCATGGTTTGGCCAATCATACCAGTTTACACTACTCCCCTCCCACAACTACAAGGTACTACACTTAATGCACTTCTATTTGCTTCATTATGTTCAATCATCTAATTGAGTTAACAAATCCTCTACTGCTGGAAATTAAATGGTAACTACTTTTTGCTATTAAAAAAAATGTAGTGACAAATATCTTTTTGCCTGACATGTGCATGTGTTCAGATTTCTTCCTTAGAATAGATTACTAGAAGCAGGCCAGGTGCGGTGGCTCACGCCTGTAATCCCAGCACTCTGGGAGGCTGAGGTGGGTGGATGACCTGAGGTCAGGGGTCTGATACCAACCTGGCCAACATGGCGAAACCCCGTCTCTACTAAAAATACAAAAATCAGCCAGTCTTGGTGGCGGGTGCCTGTAACTCCAGTTACTCAGAAGGCTGAGCCAGGAGAATCGCTTGAACCCAGGATGCGGAGGTTGCAGTGAGCCAAGTTGGCACCATTGCACTCCAGCCCGGGAGACACGGCCAGACTTCATATCAAAAACAAACAAACAAAAAAAGAATAGATTACCAGAAATATAAGTATAGGGCTTATATTACAAAAATTTGGATACAAAAATTTCTACGCTCCTGATACCTCTTATAAGGCAGTTTTTTAAATAGTGAGAAATGCAACCCCATGAAATCTGTTATTTGGTAAGTACCTAGAAATGGTGGAGACAGAATGAATTAAATACATGTTAGGCACTTGTTTCTAATAACAGAGAAGCAAGATGTTTTCTCTAATACCCAGAAAGGCAGCAAAATGAGGAAAAAAGTATCCACTCATGATAACAAATAAGTGTGTCAGGTCCTACAGCGTGACGAGGGAATCTTTACATGCCGAAGTGCTTGCAGAATTGAGAGATTCGTGCTTTTAAAACCATTTATTCTTGTATCACTTAGAGATACTTTAAGATCATACTACCTCTCTTTTTTTTAAAGTTCTGTAATTCAATTTTTCCCTTTAATTAAAAAAGTACTATATGCTGCATATTATAACAAGTAAAAAATCCAAAGACGTATGAAGAAAAAACTTCACAGCGCATGTGAGGGGGACTTGGCTACAGCATTTGCCTTGCCGGTGATCACCAGGGTTGCCGCGTGCCTGAGCTGGGTCCCTCATCCCTCTCTGCACCCCTGATCCCATGCAAGCTGTCCAGCAGTTGCAGAGGCCACCTTCCCCGAAAGGCAGACATGGAGGCACCCTTCCTTGGGAGCCAACAGACTGGCTCTCGAAGAACAGCTTTTAAAGTTTCCAAATGCGAGTTTCATAACCAAATGAAGAAATGCAGCAAAGTGTCCTAAAGTGATCACATTCGGTCTAGTGCCACCTTTCCTATTCCAGTCACCGTGCGCAGACCGGGCACCCCCTTCCTGAGTAGCTGATCACACTTTGTCAGGGGGAAAAAAACTCACCAAAGTATCAAAGACAAAACAGTCCATTTAAGCAAACACTGCGCTGATCCTCAGGTCCTAGACAGAAAAGAAGGCTATGTGACCACCTCAGCGGCCACTCTGCTGATGGTGCACAAGGTGCCTTTCACAAAGAAACCAAAAAAAGAAGGCAGTCCCCGTGACGACCACAGAAGCTACTCAGGAGTCCGAGTCTTGGGGAAAGGTTCTGCACGTGTACACACTGCAGGGAACCAGCCCAATGGTGAAGAGGAGGTCCCGGGTGCCAGAGCTGGCTGTGGCCAATTCAGGGCTGGCCAGGTCTTGCCTGGCCTGCCTGCCCCTCCGCAGCTCTGCTCCCTCAGTCTCAGACCAAAGTGTGTTTCTCCAGGTGGATGTGTTGGATATTCCACAGAAGCACCCCACCAAATGTGCTGCTTTATGAAAATGCATGATTTTGCCAGTCTGACCCCTAAGTGCCCAGGCCCTGCTGTTTCTCCAGAAAGTGCTGTGCAGCCCACTAACCTCTCTCCCATGTCGGTTCCCAACCCAGGCCCTAGTCAGTAAAATCACAGTGTCCCAGCTGACTCCCCTGGCCTGCCATTCCAACCTTGTCTCCTACCACCTCTATTCAAACGTCAAAAGTATTAACTCAGTCAGTCCTCACCCCAACCCTTTGAGGTCGATACTAAGTTACTGTACCCATTTTATACATGAGGAAACTGGGTGCAGCACAGAGTTGGTAAGTGGCAGATCCAGGATTCAAACCTGGGCAGTTTGGCTTCTGGGCTCCTACACTTAACTACTTTGTTATATGCCTCTGAGATTTTCATGGGGGGACAATGTCAGATGGGGTTAGGATGATAAAGAGGGCTGGATAAACAGCCGGTAACCTCAATACAGTTTTTTTTTTTTTTTTTTTCCGAGACAGGTTCTTGCTCTGTCACCCTGGCTGGAGTGCAATAGCATGATCTTGGCTCACTGCAACCTCTACCTCCTGAGTTCAAGTGATCCTCTTGCCTCAGCCTCCCAAGTAGCTGGGATTACAGGTGCACACCACCATGCATGGCTAATTTTTGTATTTTTGGGAGAGATGGGGTTTCACCATGTTGGCCAGGCTGGCCTTTAACTCCCTGACCTCAAGTGATTGGCCTGCCTTGGCCTCCAAAGTGCTGGGACTACAGGCGTGAGCCACTGCACCCAGCCCTTAATACAGTTCTGAGTGTGTGTGGATCAAGAGTAGGAACGACCTGCATTCTAATCTCAGCTCTCTGATGTACTGGTACTGGGACCTTGGAAAAGTCATTTACTAAGTCTCAATTTTGTTCATTTGTAAAAATGGGAGTAATAATAATAATTACTTCAGAGGGTTTTCGTGAGGAGAAAATAAGTAGTGAACTTAGCATGTAAAAAACACTTGAACATTTGTTGAATGAATGAGCAAATAAATACAGTGTCATATAACTCTTAACTGATCAAGAAGGAAAAATGAAAGATTTGTTTTAGGGTGACCACATGTCCCAATTTTCCCCTCAATAGTTCTGGGGTATCCCTGTCATTCTGGCAAGATTATTCAGAGCAGCCCCTTTTACTCTCAAAAAGTGTCCTGGGTTAGACAATAAATTATATGATCACCTTGGTCAAAATTCTAGTGAATTCGGCTTCTGGCATGGAAACTGGGGCTTGGACAGGGTACTGTGGCATACCCACGTGGAAATGGGGTTCAAGATCCACAGAAGCTGCCATCAGGACAGCATCTCAGTGATCCTGGCCGGGGTGAACCCTAAGACAGTACTGTTACTGTGAGACACTTCTCTTCAAACCAGAAGTCAGAAATGCATTTTCCCACCATCTCCAGCCGCCTACTATAACATCCTACAACCTAGGACTGCTCAAAAGAATTCAGTAACGACAAAGAAAGTAAAAAAGAACACTGGCCGTTTTCTCTCCTTGGAGTCCAAGATGACAAAAATTTTGATCTAAATAGCGCACTGAACACCAAGAGTATCATTCTTGGCTAAAATATGCAAATCACCCGACCTCATCCAAGCACATTAAGAATACTGTTTTTGCTGGACGTGGTGGCTCACGCCTGTAATCCCAGCACTTTTGGAGACCAAGGCCAGTGGATCACTTGAGGATAGGAGTTCCAGACCAGCCTGGCCAACATGGTGAAACCCCGTTTCTACTAAAAATACAAAAATTAGCCAGGTGTGGAGGAGGACACCTGTAATTCCAGCTACTCGGGAGGCTGAGACAAAAGAATCATGGCAAAAGAATCGTTTGAACCCGGGAGGTGGAGGCTGCAGCGAGCCGAGATCGCACCACTGCACTCTAGCCTGAGCGACAAGAGCAAAACTCTGTCTCAAATAAAAAAGAAAAAAAATTGTTTTGTCATATTGATGAATACAAGCCTGACATGTTACTATAGTGAGTTTATCTAAAGTCATTTTTCTTGTGTAACCCTGCTGTTGTTTGAATTTAGTCTCTCATCTGAAGAGTTTCACCCCATTCTGTGTAGCCAAAGTGAAAGGAAATAGGTATACAGGGAACATGCAGCTTGGCCCGAGGGGCCAGCTTGGCTTCTTCCCAAAGAACGGAGCAGCAACGAGCAACCTGCACTGTTTGGTGATGCCCCCGTGTGGCCAGGAAGGCTCATAACCACCACCACTTTCCCTTAAACCCAGGAAGGGATGCTGGGCGTAATCAGTTCTGGGAATAAAGGCTCGTCTTGGAGCATGGGAAGAACTCAAAATATTTAATGAAGTCATCTGCCACTTAAAAAAAAAAGTTAATTAAAAAAGTCAACATATACACTTTGACTTATGCTCATTCTTCAATAATTCTTAACCAGAAGGGCAAAAGAGTAATGGTTCAGGGTAGAACCGTGTCATCAGAGGGGTCTGGATTCAAGTCATCATTTTGCTACTTTCTGGCTGGTGACTTTAGGTTAAGTCACTTCAGGTCTCTAAGTCTCAGTCTCTTCATCTGTAAAATAATAATGCTACCTATACTTACAGCATGTGCAAGTCCTAAAGAAGATAATGCTGGTAAAATGCTTAGCATCATGCCTGGCAGATAGTCAAAACTTGGCAAATGCTTATTGTTATTTTTTGTTTGTTTATTTATTGTTTTTGAGATGGAGTTTCACTCTTTCACGCAGGCTGGAGTGCAGTGGCGTGGCGTCAGCTGACTGCAACCTCCGTCTCCCAGGTTGAAACGATTCTCCTGCCTCAGCCTCCTGAGTAGCTGGGATTACAGGCATGTGCCATCATGCCTCGCTAATTTTTTGTCTTTTTAGTAAAGATGAGGTTTCACCATGTTGGCCAGGCTGGTCTCAAACTCCTGACCTCAGGTGATCCACCCACTTGGCCTCCCAAAGTGCTGGGACTATAGGCATTTGCCACAGCATCTGGCTTTTATTATTATTATTATTATTGATAAACTTTTACTCTTTTCTATTAGTGGATTTTAAGGATTTCTCTAGTTTAATAGATTTCAGCCAAAGCCAGCATGTGGAGATGTACTGTAGACCATGATACATATGAATATATGACCTGGAGGGCTTTCTTAAAACACGTAACAGGTTGAGCACAGTGGCTAATGCCTGTAATCCCAGCACTTTGGGAGGCTGAGGTGGGTGGACCACTTGAGGTCAACAGAGTGAGACCCCATCTCAAAAAAAAAAAAAAAAAAAAAAAAAAGAAACACACACACAGAGAACACTGGACCCCTTCCCCAGAGTTTCTGATTCAGTAGGTCTGGGTAGGACCCAAGAGTCTCTATTTCTAACAAGCTCTCAGATGATACTGAAGCTGTGATCCGGGAGCCACACCTTGAGAGCCACTGCTATAGACAGATGGCTCCTTTCTTTACCCAAAGTTATGTGGTTCCTCAGATTGAAAGTAAAATCTAGGTTCAAATCCCAGGGCTGCCTCTTACCATTTTTTGACCTTGGGTGAGTTAGTTAACCTGTCTGTGTCTCAATGTCCTCGTTATAAAACGTGGGTACTAAAAATAACTTGTCTCACAACAACCTATCAAATGTTGTGAGGATTAACTGGGCTAAATTCAAGTTTGCTGCTGCTTCTGTTATTGTTGTTAGTTACTATGGGCATTTAAGGGATCTGGGTCATGGCTGACCCAGAAGGGACACAGCTTTTGACCTGGGCCCCCTTCTCTCCCATTTGTTCTCTCTTCTTCCACAGTGGAATCGAGTCATCCTATCTTAGTTGTAAAACCTATCTTGTGTGGAGCTTCTATCTCTGAGTTTTATAATACAGCCATCTTCTTGCAGAGGACCTCTCCTTCAAATGTGCGTTGTGGAGCAGAACACAGAGCAAAGCCTGGTTATCTATGACCAGATGGTCCTCGGTTCAAACTGTATTCCAACTGGTGGATGCTCAGCCTCCAGGTATCTAAGGTTACTCAGTTGAACAGTGATAAGGAAATGAAGAAGAGCAAGTGGCTGGGACATTGTAGGCCCTCAGCAAGTATGTACTTTGTTCTCTCTGGCTCCAGAAGATACTATTATTTCAATTTTTGTTTTCCCCAGTCTTCCATTTCTCTTTTCCCTTGCTGAATTTCTAGGTTTCTGTCCTTTTCCTTCCTCTGGGCTTTGATGCAGGCAGCAAAATGACAGCGTGCTGTCAGAAAACTGGGGGATCTCCTCCAGGGACCAGGAGGGGCAGGGGATGCAGTGAGGGGTGAGACCAGGGGCCGGGAGCCAGTGAGCTGTGGGATACAGGCCTTGCCTCTAGTGAGGCGAGTTGGCCTCGGGGTACAGGACCAAAGAAGACAGTGGTAAAATGAGCTCATGTCCACTAAGGAGCATATCCACACCCAGGGCACAGCCACTGCTCTGTGACTGTTGAGGGATAGTGACCAAAAGGTAAATGGTGCCAGAACATATAACAACATTAAGTTACAGATGTTAAAAAACTAAAAAAGTTCACATCAAAAAGCTAAAATGTGGCCCAACACTACAAATTACTACAAATGTAATCCTAATTAACAGTCATCTATGGGAATTACTGACCATTCAAGCCTAATTATCCTATAGCACAATAACAACTGTGTATTTGCGCTGATAACATTTACTGAGTGACTATTTAGTTCCTGGAGGACCTACAGAGATGAGTGTCCTTTCTTCCCTGTAGATACATCTGAGTTAACTGAGAGTATCTGAGAGTAGATAAGTTCCTGCTCTTGAGAAGCTTGTGACACAGCAGACACATAGCAGCAATCTACAGCACGGACCATGAAGGTGCACTGAGGCACAAGCATGGGTTGGGAGCTCATGGAAGGAGATTTTTTTGTTTTGTTTTGTTTTTTGTTTCTGAGATGGGAGTCTCACTGTGTTGCCCAGGCTGGAGTGCAGTGGCAGTGCCTTGGCTCACTGCAACCTCTGCCTCCTGGGTTCAAGCAATTCTCCTGCCTCAGCCACCCAAGTAGCTGCAATTACAGGCGTGCGCCACCACGTTCAGCTAATTTTCTGTATTTTTAGTAGAGACAGGGTTTCACCATGTTGGCCAGGCTGGTCTCCAACTCCTCATCTCAAGTGATTCGCCCGTCTCGGCCTCCCAAAGTGCTGGGATTACAGGTGTGAGCCACTGAGCCTGGGCTTTTTTTTTTTTTTTTAATTCAGAGTTAGTGATGGACAGCTTCTTAAAAGACATGAAATTGAGCTGAGCCTTGCAGGACAGATTAATTCATTTATTCAACAAATATTTATGACACCTACCATATGCCAGGCACCGGAGACTTATTATCAATGGGCCAAACAGACCAAACACTCTGCCCTACGTAGTATTTCAAAAAACTGGAAGGGCATATTTGTTTGATGGCCACATCCAAGGTCACACAGCTCTGTGGGCATGGATCAATAAGAGTAAGGTGCAACTATGGGAGAAGGGGCCCAGAGCAGAGTGGCTTGGGGCCCAAGTGTTCAAGCCACTAACTCTGGGATGAAATCTCAGGTCAGCCACTTATTAGCAGTGTGACCCAGGTTACTCAATCTTGGTGAGCCTCAGTTTCCTCATCTGTTGCTGTGAGGATAACAGGATGGACCTCATAGGGTCCTGGCAAGATGAAATGGGATGGCTTAGATTAAGAATCTTGCAAAGGGCCTGGCCCAAAGGAAATAGGTGAGAAAAGGTGACCACTATTTTCTCAAGGTCTCTGATTCCCCAGTCCTGACGCATCATTGCCAGCTATACCAATCTAGTTTTGTTTTTACAATTAATGACTGAGCAACACTAAGGATACCCCTAGGTGGTGGGGGACAGGGAGAGATGCAGAGCCTGGTAGGGGTGGGGGATGCTCTGTCCTCTTCAGAAGGGCAGGCTCCATCTCATCAGCTGACTTCAGGGTTTTTTTTTTTTTTTTGGAGACAGAGTCTTGCTCTTGTCACTCAGGCTGGAGTGCAGTGGCGCGATCTCGGCTCACTGCAACCTCTGCCTCCCTGGTTCAAACCATTCTTCTGCCTCAGCCTCCCCGAGTAGCTGGGATTACAGGCACCCGGCACCACACCCAGCTTTTTTTTTTGTATTTTTAGTAGAGACGGGGTTTCACCATGTTGGCCAGGCTGGTCTCAAACTTCTGACCTCAGGTGACCCACCCATCTCGGCCTCTCAAAGTGCTGTGGTATTACAGGCATGAGCCCGGCTTTTTTGTTTTGTTTTGTTTTTGAGACTGAGTCTCTCTCTGTCTCCCAGGCTGGAGTGCAGTGGTACGATCTCCGCTCACTGCAAACTCCGCCTCCCAAGCTCAAGCGATTCTTGTGCCTCAGCCTCCTGAGCAGCTGGGATTACAGGCGCCCATCACCATGCCCAGCGAATTTTTGTATTTTTAGTAGAGATGGGGTTTCACCATGTTGGCCAGGCTTGTCTCCAACTCCTGACCTCAAGTGATCTGCCCACTTCAGCCTCCCAAAGTGCTGGGATTACAGGCGTGAGCCACCACACCCAGACACACTTCAGGGATTTTATTAAGGGTTCACGGACCTGGGAGATCCATGGATGGGCTTCAGGAAGTTCTAAACACCCTGAAAATATATTCAAAATTATGTGTGTGTATGTGTGTGTGTGTGATGGAAAGATGGTCCAAAGCTCTCACCAGTTTTCCAAAAGCTGTAAAAATACAAAGTACAGAAAATCTTCACTTAACATCGTTGATAGGTTTTTAAAAACTGTGACTTTAAGCAAAATGACCTACCTTGAATAAGGTTGTTTCCTTCAACTTCTTTCAATGCTGTTTTGCTATAATGTTGAGAAAAAAAATCTGCTTTCCTTATACATCATTTCTCTTGAAGTTGGAGTTTCTGATAACTCACTAATAATGTTAAGTATAGATTTACTGTACTTTAAGAGAGTTAGATAGCAGAGTGCTCACTTGTCAAGACATCAACACGTATTTTATGTGTGTATACACATCAGGGCTAGCAAAAGCTTTTAGTTAGCATCACAGTCCGCTTTTGGTTAGTGGATGAGGAAAACGGTTAAATGGCTCTACAGAGGAAATGATCAGGAATTTAAGGGTAAACAGAAGAAACGGGTATAGGGAAGTAGGGAGGGGCAAGAAAGGGCTGCACAACTTCCAGGTGGCTGGCAGTTGAGCCGACAGGCAGGACTGAATGACTTGTGAAGGTGAGAAAGTCTGACCCAGGTTTTTGTTTTTTCTTTTCTAAGACGGGGTCTCACTCTGTCACCGAGGTTGGAGTACAGTGGTACAATCATGGCTCACTGCAGCCTTGACCTCCCAGGCTCAAGCGATCCTTCCACCTCAGCCTCCCAAGTGGCTGGGACTACAGGCGTCCACCACCACACTCTGCTAATTTTTTATTTTTTGTAGAGTAAAGATCTCGCCATGTTGCCCAGGCTGGTTTCAAGCTCCTGAGCCCAAGTGATCCTCCCACTTTGGCATCCCAAAGTGCTGGGATTACAGGCGTGAGCCACCCCACTGGACCCAACACCCAGTTTTTAATACATAAAACTGGCCAGGCACAGTGGATTGTGCTCATGCCTATAATCCCAACTACTTGGGAGGCTGATGCAGGAGGATCACTTGAGGCCAGGAGTTCAAGACAAGCCTGGGTGACAAAGTGAGACATGGTCTGTAAAAAAATTTTTTTTTAATTAGCTAGGCACAGTGGTGCATACCTGTCATCCCAGCTACTAGAGAGGCTGAGGTGGGAGGATCACTTGAGCTCAGGAGTTCGAGGCTGCAGTGAGCTAGGATCAAGCCACTTTATTACAGCTTAGGTGAGACAGCGATACTCTATCTCTAAAAAAAGCAATAATAAAATTAAAAAATGGGCCGGGTGTAGTGGCTCACGCCTGTAATCCCAGCACTTTGGGAGGCCAAGGTGGGCAGATCACCCGAGGTCAGGAGTTTGAGACCAGCCTGGTTAACATGGTGAAACTCCATCTCTACTAAAAAAAATACAAAAATTAGCTGGGCGTGGTGGCAGGCGCCTGTAATCCCAGCTACTCGGGAGGCTAAGGCAGGAGACTTGCTTGAAGCCAGGAGGCAGAGGTTGCAGTGAGCCAAGATCGTGCCACTGCACTCCAGCCTGGGCAACAGAGTGAGACTCCATCTCAAAAAAAAAAAAAAAAAAAAAAAAAAAAAGATGCAAGACACTGATTTTGGTGTAAGCCCCCTTGATATTATCCTTGATGCACCAGCAAAGGGCCTCTTACAGAGATGGCTGATGTTGTCAGGGGAATTAAAGGAGAACGTTGGCAGAGAAAAAGGAACATGCAAAAGTTTCAATGTAGAGAACAGGGATTCAACATGAGAGAAATAGAAGCCACAGGGAACTGGCAGGGTTTTGGGGAGGATACACATACCACTGCAGGATATGGGATTCCAGCCTGTCTTGCTAGATCCTAGGAACATGGTGATCCTGGCTGCTGCCTACGCTGCAGAGCTGCTCTATGGAGACCTTTTCTATCTGTGTTCTGGGGGTCAGGTGGAAAAAAGCCATGTATTCCTGCTATATGTGACTATGAAGAAGAACCTTTTTAATAATCATATGGCCCACATACTATTTATTTCACATTGGTGGCCAGAATAATGTACACTTAGGGTACATTTGTTATATTTGATAGCCCATGTTTTGTGATATTTCCCTAAGAGTTAAGAAGAGCCCTCTGTCATCTCCCACAGTTACTGCAGCCAGTAGAAACAGCAACGGGTCTGATTTCTGCCTGCAGCCCAGGGTCTTTTCACCGCCCAGGTTTCACTGAGAAATAAGGCAGCTGGGCCGGGTGCATTAGTTCACTCCTGTAATCCCAGGACTTTGGGAGGCTGAGGCAGGCAGATCACTTGAGGTCAGGAGTTTGAGATCAGCCTGGCCAACATGGCAAAACCCCATTTCTACTAAAAATACAAAAATTAGCAGGGTGTGGTAGCATAAGCTTGTAGTGCAAGCTACTTGGGAGGCTGAGGCAGGAGAATTGCTTGAACCTGAGAGGCGGAGGTTGCAGTAAGCCGAGATGGCGCCACTGCAACTCTAGCCTGGGCGACAGAGTGAGACTCCATCTCGTAAATAAATAAATAAATAAATAAATAAATAAATAAATAAATAAATGAAGGTAGTCAGTGAGCAAAGGACTGTGACCTAAAACAACTTTCACAGAGTCCATACAAAAAAATATGCAAGCTTTTCAAGGTTCAAAATACCTCTTGGATGTCGCCTCCGTAATAGAGAAGTCTTTAGTAAACTGGCATTTGTGGTCATTACAGGCAGGAAGAGAGATCACCGTCATTATGTATACGGTTTGAAATATAACTAGGCTTTGCTATTGCTTTTTTTTTTGAAATACTGAAATGCTTTTCAAATCTAAGATGTCAGTGGGTTCTGCCAGAGAGGTGTCTGGGGATTCTCTGGAGTGAAGCTTGACCCAGTTCTCCATCAGGCTGAAGCAAGGAATCAGCGTGATTCATTATTCAGCATGGCAGAGACCACGGTGGCCAGGGAGGACCCAGAGAGCATTTCTACACTGGTCCCCGTCCCCTTTAGCTGTTTCTGCCATTTTCCCAGACTGTCTACAACACAGTGAGCACTCAGGCAGAAAACACGATGCATGGCCCTTTGAGGCCCTGGGCCCACTAGTGCCATTTACTTAACTTTCCCCCTTCCTATTTTTCAGAGCAAGACACATAACTGGAAAAGCTCCCCTGATGTTAACTTCTGACAGGCCCTTCTACAAAGAGGATGGTCATAATCATAGCTAACCCCATGCAGCACTTACCACGTGCCAGGCACTAAGGATTGACCCATAATTAAAATATCGCCCACGATATCCATCTCCTTGCCTGCCCGCCACCCACTACTGGCTAGTCCCTTCGTGAAGGGCGGTTCCCAGCCCAGGTCACCTCTGTCTCTGCTCACAGGGCCAGGAACACTAACCCCATCCTCTGCAGCTGGGAAACACCCAGTGCACACGCAGTCACACAAAATGAATGCTACATTATTTGACACAAGGAAGGGGAAAGAGGCAACGCAGTTGAGCAGCGGCCTCACAATCCTTCTTCACACACAGCACAGAGCCGTGCGAGTTCCCGGGATGTAAAGCTTCCCTGATTTCAAGTCCTTAAAAGAAAATGAAAGGATTCTTTCAAAGCAGATGCATCTTCACTTGTTCTCCCCTGGGCCATTCCCAAGTCAGCTCCTGCCTGCGATGTCTATTCCGTACGTCCTCTCTCTGTCAGAGAAAGCACTTGCAGACTTGCCACAAAGCAACCTTGAGAAAAGCAATCATGTGGAGATTTATAGGAACCACTGATGTGCTAGAGAGAATGCACGAAGGCGGTCTCACTCCAGTGGGGGCTGAGATGAGATTCGGCATCTACTTTAGCTATTGCTGGGGAATCTTTGCTTCCTCACGCTTATTCAGGGGAAGCCAAAGCTCCTCACTCCTCTGCACTAAGGGATCTCTTTGGTAAGGGTACGATGGTCCAGAGCAGCAGCCTAGACACCTTCCTGACCCCTCATGTGGCTTGAGTGGGGAAGGGGGAATGAGTTTGACAAAGGTCAGTGGTCTGAGGCCATGCTGGAGCTGGGGAGGGTGCCACTGTCCTGGAGGGGCCTGGATTTGGCTTCTAATTTAAGGCATACATTTGTGTAGCATTAAAGTCATGACATCAACATGCTTTCCTTTTAAGACACAAGATACACATTTTTGCACGGCAATGAAATAATGTCTTCAATGTATTCTAAGCATAGTTTCTAAGTATTCATTGTTAACTTAAAAGCATTCTCAGCTGGGCACAGTGGCTCACACCTATAATCCCAGCACTTTGGGAGGCTGAGGTGGCTCCTGCTTGAGCCCAGGAGTTTGAGACCAGCTTGGGCAAAATGGCAAGACCCTGTTTCTACAAAAAATTTAAAAGTTAGCTGGGCATGGTGGCGCATGCCTGTAGTGCCAGCTACAGGAGGTAAGGCTGAAGTGAAAGGATGAGGCAGGAAAATCGCTTGAACCTGGGAGGCAGAGGCTACAGTGAGCTGAGGTGCGCCACTGCACTCCAGCCTGGGTGACAGAGTGAAACCTGTCTCAAAAAAAAAAAAACCAAAAAAAACAAAAAAAAATTCCCACTAGTACTTAGTTAAGGGGATTTCAGAGTTCCAACAACCAGGAAGGAAACTTCCATTTAAAGCGTTCTGATGTAACCACAGGTGCTTTATTATAAGTTACCTAACTTAATTTAGTTCCATTTTCACAACCCAGTGAACCCAGTGAAAGAGGGACTCTGCATCTTTTTTAACTGTCCACACAATGCATTGGAAACATTTTGACCATGAAAGGACTTGAACCCTCAATCTTCCGACCCAAAGTGAGATGTCTTTTCCATTAGGCCACATGGTCTCCTCTCTCCCATTTTTGAGATAAGCAAACAGACTCCTGGCAAATTTAAGGTTTCCTAAAACAGAGGTGGTAGAAAGGAGTATCCCGCATGTGCACTTATTAAGAATGTGTGTATATACATGTACATATGCGTGTATATGTGTGCACATGGGTATATATGCATATATATGTAAATATGTGTATATACATGCATGTATGCATGTCTATATGAGTATATGTAGATGGATCTAGGTACAGATAGACATACATGCAAGGGACTCAGCTAGAGACTTCCTTTTACATATCTTATTTAATCAACTTAATCCATATAACAGCACATGAGGCAGATATTATTATTGTCATTTCACAGATGAGGAAACTGAGGTACAGGGTAGTTGTTAAGACTGAATTGTGTCCCCTCCCCAATTCCTATGCTGAAGTCCTAACCCCCAATGTGACTGTATTTGGAGAAAGGGTCTTTAATGCAGTAATTAAGTTAAATGAGCTCTTAACAGTGGGGCTCTACTCCAATCGGACTGATAATGCTTTGTTATTTTTTTTCTTTCTTTCTTTTTTTTTTCAGACACAGTCTCACTCTGTTGCCCAGGCTGGAGTACAGCGGCTCACTGCAACCTCTGCCTCCTGAGTTCAAGCAACGATCCTGTCTCAGCCTCTCAAGTAGCTGAGATTACAGGTGCGTGCTACCTAGCCTGGCTGATTTTTGTATTTTTAGTAGAGATGGGGTTTTGCCATGTTGGTCAGGCTGGTCTCGAATTCCTGACCTCAGGTGATCTGCCCGCCTGGGCCTCCCAAAATGTTGGGATTACAGGTGTGAGCCACCATGCCTGACCTTTTTTTTTTTTTTTAGACAGGGTCTTGCTCTGTTGCCCAGGCTGGAGTGAAGTGGCGTGATCTTAGCTCACTGCAGCCTTCACCTTCTGGGCTCAGCCTCCCCTGAGTAGATGGGACTACATGTGTGCACCACCATGCCTGTTAATTTTAAAAAGGTGGGGATTTTTTGTAAAAATGGAGTTTCACCATGTTGCCCAGGCTGGTCTGGAACTCCTGGGCTCAAGCCATCTGCTCACCTCAGCACTCCACCTCCCTGTAAAGTGCTGGGATTACAGGCGTGAGACACTGTGCCCCGGTGTGTGTGTGTGTGTGTGTGTGTGTATGTGGTGTGTGTGTGTGTGTATGTGGTGTGTGCGTGGTGTGTGTGTGTGTGTGTGTGTGTGTGTGGTATCCTTATAAGAGGAGGAAGAGACAGCAGGGAGGCCCCCACACAGAGAAGAGGCCATGTAAGGACAGAACAAAAAGGCAGCCAGCACAAACCCAGGAGAGCGGCCCCGGGGAAGTCAACCCTGCTGTCACAGTGACCTTGGGCTCCCAGCCTCCATAACTGTAAGAAAAGAACGTTTCTGTAGTTGAAGCCACCTTGTCTGTGGTATTTTGTTATGGCAGCCCCAGCCAACAAACACACAGTGGTGTATACACTTCAGGTAACCATGAGCATATGGCGGAGCTGGCAATGAGGCCCGAGTTTGTGTACCGACAAATTCCTGTCTCCGTGCTTTGCTGCCTCCTAGGTGCGGCAACAATGCTGGTTTTCCTGACGGAGAGAGGGAGGCCGGCATCCCCAGGCCACACCTAACACCTCTCACCCCGACACGTGTGTGCACAACGCGCCTCCTCCCCTCCTCACAGTCTTATAGGTGCACCCAGTAGCTACACCTGGCTGGCACCAGAGCCCAGGGAGGCAGCCCCACTCTAAAGAGGTCCCGAAGAATTCAAGGCCTCCTAGGAGTACCCTGAGAAGGAAATACTCCCTCAACAGAGAGTGAGTACTTCAAAGTCCACCAGCTCTAGGTTTATATCTTTGGGCTGGTCCGGAGGCTTCTCAGAATTACCTCAGAGCCCACACTGGCGGAGCCCCCACTGCAGGCACCAAAAGTCGAGGTAGTGTGGGTGCCCTTGGGCAAACTGTCCACCAGGGGCGCCATCACCCAGCACCTGCTAACATATCACTGGAGGCAAGGAGGCCCATGGAGGAAAGGAAATGCCCAGGCAACCAACTAACTGCCTGCTAGCTGCGTCCTCCTCCCTCCAGGCCACAGCACTGCTCTCCACAGCGTTCTCCAGAGGTTTAGGACTGTTATGTCCAGGGGCAACCTGCAGAGGAGCCCAGTGTGGGGCTGAGGCCTCTGGGCCTCCCCTGGCACAGTGGCCCTGCTCTTGCCCTTACACAGAAGGGCTTCTGCTCCTAAAGAAAGGCTGGTGCATTCCTAAAGAAATGCAGTCGCAATTATTTGCAATGCCTGCCCCACAGCAACTCTCATTAACCTGCTGAGTGGGTTCAATCATCAGCACGTCACGAACAAGTCATACAAATTTAAAAACATCAAGCAGAATGTCAACTTATTAATTTACAGAGAGAAACGCAAGTGTCAGTCTACTGCATGTTCAGGTTGGCTAATGAGAGGGTTTGCTCTCTGCAGGAAATCCACTCATTTTCAATCCCTAGGCTACCACAGGCTGACGAACAATGATGCAGGCAGAGGAGTCTCACAATCAGCATCGTAACAGCCAGGATCGTTGCAGATTCTTCACTCATGCCAGAGACACGCCTCCGGGTTGTGATTTAGTACAGAAACAGTTAATTGCATTAGTCATTTCCTGCCCAGGAACCAGGCTGGCATTATGAGTCCTATTTTTATCAATGGAAAATTTGAGCAAAGGTGGGTTCAACTGAGAGATGTAGCCCAACGTTTCCAGAATGTCATGGAACAAATTATGTGTATGTTTACTTAAACATGAACTTGCAGGCATATCTCATTAGACATATGTAATCTGATAATCACTTATAATCATCATCATGATACTAGCAGTGACTATCGAGGGCTCACTGTGCTGAGTGATTTATATACAAGTCTGGTCTTGGCAGGGAAAGCATGAAGGTAGGCGCTGACATTTACATAGCATTTGCCACAAGCTGCATGCTTTACAGCATATAGCACAACATGTTTTCACAACAACCCTACAAAGTAGGTGCTGTATCTCTTATTTTCTAAACGAGAAACTGAGGTTCAGGGAGCTTAGTTGAATTGTCTAATGTCACACTGCAAACAGCAGAGCTAGATTGGATCTGAGGTTTAATTCTTAGGTGGATTATTACCTTAATTTTCCAGAAGAAGACATCAGTTTAGCAAAATGGCATAACTTAGGAACAGAGGGATCCCAGCTCTAGTCATTTATTTTTGTATTATGATTTTTTTTATTTTTGAGACGGAGTTTTGCTCTTATGCCCAGGCTGGAGTGCAGTGGCACAATCTCGGCTCACTGCAACCTCTGTCTCCCAGTTTCAAGCAATTCTCCTGCCGCATCCTCCCTAGTAGCGGGGATTGCAGGCACCCACCACCATGCCTGGCTAATTTTTTTTTTTTTTTTTTTTTTAAGTAGAGATGGGGTTTCACCATGTTGGCCAGACTGGCCTCGAACTCCTGACTTCAGGTGATCTGTCGCCTCGGGCTCCCAAAGTGCACTGGTCGTTTTTTTATTTTTAGAGAGAATTTGTTCTGTTGCCCAGGTTGGAGTGCAGCGGTAAGATCATGGCTCATTGCAGCCTCAATCTTCTAGGCTCAGCCTCCTGAGTAGCTGGGACTACAGGCTATGCACTACCATACCCGGCTAATTTTCTCTTTTTTGTAGAGACGGGGTCTCACTGTGCTACCCAGGCTGGTCTTCAACTCCTGGGCTCAACAGATCCACCTGCTCCAGCCACCCAAAGTGCTAGGATTACAGGCGTGAGCCACTGGGCCCAGCTCCCAGCCCTAGTCTTGATTCCCCATTCTCTGCTCTACATTAGCTGTTCTATTAGCAGAAATGCTCAGTCTAAAGGGGGCTCCTTGAGATCAGGCCTGTTCTGTGGACCTCAGTACACCCACCATCCAAAAGTGGCCCCGGATGTATGGCATGCTCAAGAAATATTTGTCAGATGAAGACACTCGAGCTTGAGACAGACTGAAGTATCACGGCAAGGCTGGGCCAGACCTGGCTGGGGGTCCTGGACCACCACTCCCTAGTTGTGCCTTCAGTACATTCATCATCCTTAGTTTCCTCATCTGCATCACTGGAGGGATAATCCTGCCTTTGCAGGCACTGCTGAGGATTCAAGGGGCTGTGAACCCTGGCAGCCAGCCCGGCACAGCCTATGGGAAGCAGTTGTTTTTACTAGAATAATAGTAAAATTGTATACAGCCTGGACTCTGAAGCCAGAGATCGCAATTTGAATCTCAGCTCCCTACTTAATTCCTGTGTGACACATGGCAAGTTGCTGACCTTCCCTTGCGTCTTGGCTTTTCTAACATGGAAATGACAGACTTAGGGTTGACCCTTGAACAACATAGATTATTTGGACTGTGTAGGTCCACACAGATTTTTTTCAAGCAAATGCAGATTGAAAATAGAGTATTTGCAGGATGCAGAATTTGCAGGTACAGAGGCTTGACTTCTCGAATCCGTGGGCTCCTGAGGGACAACTGTGAGACTTGAGTATGCATAGATCTGGTATACTCGGGTGTCCTGGCATCCATCGTCCGCATGTACTGCGGGATGACTGTACTCACATTCTAAGGAGTATTGGGAGCACTAAATGGTATCACGTGTATAAAGTGCTCACAATGGTACCTGGTAAGCACGCAATGTATCAACCTTTATTATGATTAGCTCTAAATTATTGATAAATCCTGACCTAAGCCATGCCTAGTGATATAAAAGTCATATAAAATATCCATTTAGTTGGGAGACGTAGGGTCAGGTACCATGTCCAACTCCAGGTGTCTTACACTGTAGGCTACAGGGCCAGTCCTTCCTGTGGGCTTACTCTGCCCAACTCAATCTATGTCTGGCTTATCAGGAGCGCCACCGTAAGCTGCTGGGGCGTGGAACCTGCAGACTGGAGCCCATATCCAAGGGTCCTGGGGCACCTCAACACAGGTGCATCCTGAGCTGTTACTGTGACTGCAGTCCTCATAAGTGGGCCTCCACTGGTCCTGGATCAACACCCAGCGGGACAAGGATTCCTGTGCTGCAGCTGAGGCTCCATGCAGAGCTTTGTGCTAATTTCTTCTCTAGGTACCAGTGGGATCTAGATAACTCATCGTCATGACATCACCTCCCTCCTCCCTCTGCCCCTAAGCAGACTTTTAGCTTCAGGGCACTGGGATGCTGCAAAGGCCTGCTCATTAAATTGGACCCCCTAGACATCGAACAGGCCTGCAGAAGCTTTGGAGAGTATAGTTTGGACTATTCCTGCACTCGGTGATACGGGACAAGCACAGAAGGTAATAATATTGAGTTTGTTCAAAAAGCCAAATGCTTTTGCAAAATACTCTTTCTTATTTAATAGGAAATAGAGATTGTCTTATGGAAGAGTGGGATGGGAACCTGTGGAGGAGACATCTTAAATCCAACCCCTGGCAGTCTGACATAGGGCTGCTGTCAAATCCCCATAGCCACTCCCCCAATCACAATGCTTCCTAGACATCCCTAACCCACCACAGCCTAAGGCCTACAAAGACAGTTCAGTGGCTGGGCAGGGTGGCTCACGCCTGTAATCCCAGCACTTTGGGAGGCCAAGGTGGGCAGATTACCAGGTCAGGAGTTCGAGACCAGCCTGGCCAACATGGTGAAACTCCGTCTCTACTAAAAATACAAAAATTAGCCGGGTGTGGTAGCAGGCGCCTATAATCTCAGCTACTCAGGAGGCTGAGGCAGGAGAATTGCTTGAACCTGGGAGGCGGAGGTTGCAGTGAGCCGAGATCGCGCTACTACACTCCAGCCTGGGTGACAGAGCGAGATTCCATCTAAAAAAAAAAAAAAAAAGGACAGCTCAGTTATTCCAAAAGTATCTCCAAGAATCACGATCTGAGAGTGACCGTGGAAATTCCCCTAGTGGAACAGTGAACACGTTACACAAAAGGGAACTTCATCAAATCTGCTGCTGGAGATGCTCAAGCGCCAAGCAAAGCTGAGTGTGTGGCAGTAAACATGAGAATCACATCCCACCTTCTCGGAGTTTGAGTAAGAGCCCATGGAAGTCGAGGCCAAGAAGCTCGGCTGGCAGAATCCCACTTCTATTCCTGCTGATACGCAGCAGATGTCTGTGCTACTGGGAAACCATTCTTACTCCTTGAAAGTGTGAGTGGTATTTTAGTTATCCCTTGCAGGAGTCTTGGAAAAGATTGGAAAGCAAGTCCTGAGGTCCACATGGCTGATTTACACTACAGACTACGTTTCTGCTACTGCAAAGCTGAGAAATGTTATTTGCAGAGTAAGCACAGAGGAAAACCGGAATGCACACCGAACTGTGCGCATGAAGTGGAACACTGCATTTTGCTGGGAAATGAGCTCTAGGCCACGTGAGCTCTAGGGGAGACGCTGATCCTAAGAAAGGAGCAGAAAGAGCCTGGAGTCAGGAGGTAGGCTGTACCCGCCAGTCTGGAAGGTCAGAGCTGGGACGCTGTGGGCCGATGGTGAAGTTACATAGTTCAGTCTCAAATAGTAACAGGTATATTTGCAATACGGAAAATGCGATTTTCAAATAAATAAACAAGTGTATGGTTTTTATCAACTGTTTGCCATAAGCATGCTCCCTAGGCAGTATCTGAGGCAATTCAGAACTAGTTTGGTCCTCTCTACCCTAAAATGTGCCCTCGTAGATGACTCCACTCAGAATAGTGCCACTGAGCCTTGAATAAAGTCCTTCCTCCGAATAGCTCAAGTGCAAATACACTCCATTCCCATCATGTGCGGATTCCATATCTGCAAGTTCACCTACTTGCTAAAGTTTGTTTGTAACTCCAAAGTCCATACTCCTGGTGCTTTTGTGGTCATTCGTGGACATGCACAGGGTAGCAAAACATTTGCATGGCCCAATGCACGTTTCTAGCTGAGGTCGCGCTAAGTGACATTCCCCTTTCTTGTTTCAGCTCTCATACTGCGAAGAGGGGTCCTTTTTGTGATCCATTTAGTACCACTTTTTTCACATTTTCGTGCCCTTTGGCAGTGATTTTGCCGTTTAACATGGCTCCTGAGAACAGTGCTAAAGTGCTTTTAAGTGCGAGAAAGCTATGATGTGCCTTATGGAGAAATACATATGTTAGGTAAGTCATTCAGGCATGAGTTATGGTACCAGTGGCCATGAATTGAAGGTCAACGAATCAATAACATATGCTAAATAAGGGGGCTGGGTGTGGTGGCTCATGCCTGTAATCTCAGCACTTTGGGAGGCCGAGGTGGGCGGATCACCTGAGGTCAGGAGCTCGAGACCAGCCTGGCCAACATGGTGAAACCTCATCTGTACTAAAAATACAAAAATTATCTGGGCGTGGTGGCTCACGCCTGTAATCCCAGCTACTCGGGAGGCTGAGGCAGGAGAATTGCTTGAACCCAGGAGGCAGGAGTTGCAGTGAGCCGAGATCGTGCCATTGCACTCCAGCCTGGGCAACGAGAGTGAAACTCCATCTCAATAAATAAATAAACAGATAGGTAGATAGATAGATAAATGTAAACACATAAAACAAGGCTAGATACTGATCAGGTGATGAAAATGTTGTGACCAGAGGCTTGCAGGAACCTAACCCTGTATTTCCTCTAAGAGCAATGCTTCAGTATTCATTAATTCAGTGTTGCTGGTGACTTTATAGAACTCAATTGCCGCGAATGATGAGAATCAGCAGTATTTGTCCTTCTTCGCAGAGCAAGAATGGAGGGGCACAGGGTAGCAGGGTGGGGAGCGGTACTTAACTGCTCTTAAGCTTTCTAGATCTTGGTGTAGTGAGTTGCAGACACCTGAAACCGTGAGTCCCCTGGGTTTTTGTCCTAGTTCTGCTACTGACTAGAACCTTCTGGATGTCATCTGATTTACTCAGACCTCATTTTCGTCATCTGACAAGAGAGGGGGAAGGGAGCACTTGAAGAGGGAGAAGGTTTGGGCTAAAAGATCACTCAGGACATTGCCAGCTGTGAAACACCCCTCAAACACTTTATCCGACTCTTGTCCCCACTGGTTATTCCTTTGGCTAAAGGCACAGTGGCCTCCAGGCCGATCCTTCATCCACTAGGGACTCATCACCATGGGCTCCCCCTACTCTCCCAATCTGCCTGCTTCCCTCTGTCGTCTCCTACTCAGTATCACCTTCTGGGAGGCCTCTCTGACTACTTAAAGCTGCTACCCTCCTGGCACGTACTCGCTCTCTTCCCTGCTCTGTTCTTCTCCACAGTAAGTCTATTCACCTGATGTACTTTTATTCCACTTGTGTGTTTCTCTCTCCCCACCCTGGAAGGTAAATTACACAAAGGCAGGGACTTGGTCTGCAGTACCCTCAGCCCCAGAGCGCAGAGCCTGATCCTAGCGAGTGTTAAATGAATTTATACCTGCAAAGCTGGACTGAGACCAATACCTGGTACTCAGTAAAAGTTAGTGATAACTAACTTCAGGGCTAATTTCACTTTTCACTATTGTTTTCTAAGAAAGGTTTTACTGCACCAGTCACCAAGAAATGAAAAGTGTGCAACTTCTTGCAAAGTATCTGAAACGAACTCAATGAGTTCATAACGTGCAAAGACCTACAAAGACCTCAATGAAAAGCACAGCTGTTCCCAACCCCAGAGAAAGCGTTTATGAGGTCTGAGCTCTCCAGGCTGACTCCTGGGATTCTGCACTGTGTTCTTAGGGGAGAAGCATTTAACCACAGCACGGAGACCCAGAACATGAGGGCTCTGGGGATCCTGGAACCCGGCCACTTCATTTCACGAATGAGTAAATCCCAGTCCTGAGAGCATTAGCCAGAGTTGTCACTAACAAGAAGGAAGCTTTGCCTTGAGGGAGCGGAGCTGGCACTGCAGGGTCCTGGGCCCTGTGTGAGCGAAGTCTGTCTTTAAAGAGTTTCTTTGGTAATTGCCCAACACTCATGGAAATGGTCCCTGACTAACAGGAAGTCAGTGTGTAATGCAAAGGTGAAGTAAATACGAAGAAACTCTCTGCTAAGATAGGCATGGCAATTGCAGAAGAAAAAACATTTTAAGTAATTGTTCTAAAGAATTCACTGTAAATTAGATATGCTGAATTCCTACAGGGAGGAATGTATGTGCACAGAGCTGAGATATGAAAAAGGAGACCACAGTCAGCCACAGACTGGAATTAAGGCTAGAAACCTAACCCCAGAGCTCAGAAGTTATCTGAGGAGGAGACATCTCTTAGGCTAGATCTGAAGACAGACAGACAGACAGACAGAATGAAGGGCCCCCTTGTGGCTTCTGCTCACAAGAAGGCACAAAGCGGATGCTGTCATGGGCAAGCCTGTTCCAGAAACATGTGTCAAGTTCCTAAGATAGTTACTTCCCACCCGTTCTGCACATGGAGATTGGCAACTCTTCCTCAGTATTGGCTGAGCTGTGATTTTCAAAATGCAAGAAGATGTGTTTCCCTTTGAATGAAATAATCTGGCCCATGTAGACTTATGTGGTTGGATGTTGTTCCAAGTAGGTAACATACTTGTCTCTGCTGTCTTACCCTGTGTGTATGTGGCCGCCAGGAAAGACAGACAGGTGGAAACTGAGGAACTCCAGAAACTAGAAACTATTCTGAGAGCGAGCATGACTGACCAACCCTAGTGATCACACAAAAACAGGAAGGAGGGACCCAGAGGATGTTGCGAGGCGATGGATTCCCAAAATTCCAAGAGAAGCAACTGCAGGTGCGATTCTGTTGTGAAGCCTTGAGATGATGATGGGGCAGAAGTATACAGTGTAGGAGGGGAGCCCTGGATGAGGAATCTGTGGTGGGGAAGGTCAGAGGGAAGCGGGGAGGACTTCATATCATGCAGCCTACACAGCTGACGGGCCACGATGCCGCGTCCCTGGGCTCTGCTGCACTGCAGACTTCTGCAGGCTCCCTTGAGTGGCCAGGGCTCTCACTCAGGGTCAAGTCAGGATGGCAACTCCTGTGCTGTGTTGACTGCGGCTCATTACTGCCACCTGTGGGACAACTGGGACTGTCTTTTGAAAGGACCTGGGGTGGGTCTAGTGATTTGAGGCCCTGCAGAAGTTTATTGATCCCAAATCTGAAACTCCTACTGCAGATGGTAGCTCATCTCTTCACCTTCACGTTCTGCTATTCTCTAAGTGAATTCCAGCTCCCCAGCTAGCCCCAGAACCTGACTTTCAGAGCTGAATTCAAAGATTTCTTGTCTTCAGCTTGATGGATGACGCCCATCAAAGAAAGGGAAGTGACTTGCCCCAGGTCTCCCAGGCTGGCAGTAGCAGAGACGGGTGAACACTGGGGCCCTCTGTCCACAGTACTCATCCCACCACCTGCTATGGCCTCCCTGACAAGCCACTGAGGTCAGGGTCCCCATGTGTATTTTTTTCATATCCCACAATACCTAGGTAAGTGCCAAGCAGATAACCAGTACTTAAGATCTCTCAGTGAGTTTTTTTCATTCAATGAGAAAATTTAGACTATCCAGAGAAAAAAACACCAAAAATAATTAAAGCAACACGAGTTCTGTGAATTATAAAGGTAGAGGAGAGCCGAGATCAATTTTATCAGAGAGGGAATGGGTTATCTTAAAGTATTTGAATGAGTTAGGAAAATGCCAACCAAGAGTTGCCCTTCTACATAGGATATCAAAGAAGTAGAAGCTTTGGAATGATGAGGAGCATTTGCAGAACAGTAATGGTGAACTTCTTAAGAAAAAGAGATGTTAAAACAAGGACTCCTCTACTAACGATGCTGTGGGCTTTTTATCCATAGGTCAAAGGTTTAAAAACAGGGTGATCAGTTAACTCTACCTATGAACCTTCTTGTTTTAACAGAGATGACTGGACCAGAGAGTCATTAGGTTTATTCTGTATCTAGGTTATAATTCCACATGCAAAACACAATCTCTGTGACACTTATTCCATGACAATGCAATAGAGCTTCCCGTTTCTCACACTGCTCTTGAAGGAGAGGATGGCAGTTCACACTTTAGCACATAAAACAGAACACAATATTCTGAATATTTCCACTTATTTACAATGTGATGTGCCCTAGTGCTGGCCAAACCACTCTATCGTAATTCTACACAGCTTAAACTAGTGGGAAAGGGACTAGCTTCAACTAGCACATCCCCACTCTGGCTAGTACACAGTTACTGAGCACTGGCCAAGCTCACCTCTACAGACATCTTTCAAAGAGAGGGGCCCACAAACAACTCCATAGGAATGCGAAGGTGTTTTGCAGGCAATGCCACACCAGCACATGCTTGAGTGCCACTGGGGAACTTCTGAGCTATCTGGGTCAATTTTGTACCCAGTATTAACTTTTTAAGTTACAAGATTTGGGGGAAAATGTTTTATAGGCACTATACTATTTACCCACAGCCTATCTCTTGGACAGTAAGAGTGCTTTAATGCCGTTAATGGCAGCAGGCCAGATTCTGTGGCAATCCCCATTTTTGGCAATCCTTGTTGCTCTCTCAAAATCAACACAAACACTGCAGGGAGAAGCGGCAGAGGAACTCACAGAGGAACTCAAGAAGCATGCAAAGGAGCTATGTTTTCCTGTAAAATGGGGGCAGCTTTCCCTCCCTCCCTCCCTCCCTCCTTCTCCTCCCCCTGTCCCCTCCCCTCCCATTCTTTCTTTTCTTGGGGGCAGCTTTCTTTCTTCTTTTTATTTCTTTCTATCTCTCTCTCTCTCTCTCTTTTTTTTTTTAAATAGAGACAGGTTCTCACTATGTTCAGGCTGGTCTCAAACTCCTGGGCTCAAGCAATGCTCCTGCCTTGGCCTCCCAGAGTGCTGGGATTACAGGCATTAAGACACCGTGCCTGCCCGCAACTTCCATTTTTACATTTATATCGAGCCTTGAGGTGAGGGTTTTTTTTTTTTTTTTTTAGCTAGTATAAAACCCCTGTGATTAAAGCCCAAGTCTTATCAAGCAGGCCTCTGGAGGTTGAGAGCAGACTTGGCTTTAACCTGGGGTACAAGGAAAGGAAGGCTGGTAAGATAAACTCAAGAGGCGTCCTTTCCATTGGGGCTGAGCCACTAAGGAAGTCTGAACTGACAAGTGCTTTACATAAATGTGCTCCACAGTAAAGAAAAAGGGAGAGTAATTCATTCTACGTTACGTAAAAAATCTACACGTGCACGCACACACACTTACTAAATACAACCAGTGAAAAATTGTTTCAAGGCTTGTTTTGTCTATGAGGCGACAAATACCCATATTAACATATAGGAACTTCTTTATACATGTCTTCACGGTCACCTATCTGGAAGTTACATGAAAACTTCCCTAATTTCTCACATTATAAGGTGCTATCTACATTTTAATGTATCCTCATTAATAACCAGTTTATTGCCAGACATTTCCCACTTTAAATTTCTTCTAAGGTCTGGAAAAAAAGAAATCTATGCTATTTAATTTAAGCTATGACATACTATAAAACACTGCTAAAATCATGATTCCCAGGCTCAGAGAACGAGGAGGTGGTCTTAGAGCTGGTACACACCTGGGACTGGGCTAAGCCCCACATTGTCTCTAGGTGGCTCTGTCCACACGGCCGCCCAAACGGCTAACTCACCCTGACTGGCAGGACTGCTGGGAACCATTACATCAAAATATTTTGAAGACAGTTTCGGAAGACAAAAATCATATTTGATGTTTAGAGGGGGCTGTAGGTTATCAAAGCATCTCTACAACACATCCTGTTTCATCTTCGCAGCAACAGTGTGAGGTTCCCAGGCTAGGCAATAGCGTCGTCCCATTTTACAGATGAGAGAAGTAAAGTCCAGAGAGGTTTAGCCACACGGCTCATCGCTGATAGTGGGGGCTAGAACCCAGGTATTGCTGCTCGTGCTTCTTAATCTTTCCACTTGGACCACGGCCCTGCATTAGGGACAAAGATTTTCTGGCTGTTTTTTTTTCTCTTTTGTCATTCACTGGGAGCCAACTGCTTGGGTATGTCATTAATATGGTTTGGCTGTGTCCCCAACCAAATCTCATCTTGAATTATAGCTCCCATAATTCCCACATGTCATGGGAGGGACCCGGTGGGAGGTAATTGAATCATGGGGGCGAGTCTTTCCTGTGCTGTTCTCATGATAGTGAATAAGTTTCACCAGATCGGATGGTTTTATAAAGGGAAGTTCCCCTGCACACACATTCTCGCTTTCCTGCTGCCATGTATGATGTGCCTTTCGCCTTCTGCCATCATTGTGAGGTCTCCCCAGCCATGTGGAACAGTGAGTCCATTAAACCTCTTTATCTTTATAAATTACCTAGTCTCGTGTATGTCTTTATTAGCAGCATAAGAACAGACTAGTAACAAACCCAAACACAAACCACACACACATACAAAACTATATTTTCTCTTACCTCTCCATCTTTAAAACAGGTACATGTCCTTAGGTGAAACTGAGCTTATGGAACAGAACTCCCACCACAACAACCCCACAGGGAATCAGGGGACCAAACCAAATGCAGGCTTTAAGGGGCAGAGCCGGGCTGGGCATGGTGGCTCACGCCTGTAATCCCAGCACTTTGGGAGGCTCAGGTGGGTGGATCACCTGAGGGCAGTGGTTCAAGACCAGCCTGGCAAACATGGTGAAACCTCATCTCTACTAAAAATATAAAATTAGCTGGACGTGGTGGCAGGCGCCTGTAATCCCAGCTACTTAGGAGGCTGAGGCAGGAAGGAGGCTGAGGCAGGAAGGAGGCTGAGGCAGGAAAATCACTTGAACCAGGGAGGCGGAGGTTGCTGTGAGCCAAGATCACGCCATTGCACTCCAGCCTGGGCAAAAACAGCAAAACTCCATCTCAAAAACAAAAAACAAGGCCAGGGACAGGCTGACCTACACTAAGAGGAAGGGTAGCTCAGCAATGAAAAGCTTGGGCTCCGGAACCAGACTGCCTGGGTTCAAATCTCAGCTCTGCCATTTACTAACTGTGGAACTGTGATCAAGCCATCGGACCCTCTGTGCCTTGGCTCCCTCGACTAAAAATAAGAGACCCTCACAAGGCTTGTGGGAGAACAGAGCACTGTGAGGCTTGTGGCAGCATTTCCAGAAGTGGGGATAAAACTGAAAGACAGAAAACTGAACTTGTCCATAATGGCCTCACAGCACCTTTGTGTATTTGTGCCCATACATGCTAAACGCTCAATGAATGTCGGCTAACATAATCATTATTGTATTATGGGGAAGAACATAGGCTTTAGAGCCTGCCTCCTTGGGTTCAAATTTCAGTTCACCCACATAATACATTAGGTTCTCGGAATCCAAGTTTCTTCATTTGTACAATGAGAATAATAACTTCACCTCCCCTGCATGGTGGTGCTGAGAATCAGAGAGATGCATGGAGAGTGGCCAGCACATGGCTGGACCTGGAGAAATGTTCATTCCCTTCTCCATCCATCCTCTACTCCTGTCAAATGATGAAGGTTGACACTGGATGCCCATTCATTCCATTGTTTCTAGCTCTCAACCAAAACACAGCGAGATGCATAAGACTATCTGAAGAGATGAGCTTGATGTAGGATTTTGCTTTATTTATTTAGTGACACTGGCCCACTGCATTGGTGAAGAGGAGAAAAAACTAAGTACTTCCTAAAAATATGCTCTAGGTTGCGATCTCATCTGAGCTTGTAACTCTGAAAAAATCATGGCTCTCAGGAGAAGCACTTTTTGAGAAATCACAAGCTTTTGGCTCTGGGTTCCATGTGTCATTTACGCGGGTCCATTTTCCAGCTTTGCTAGAGACAAGGGTCACTTGCAGTTCAATCTGACCATTGGTAACGTGGCTGGAGCAGGAAAGTGGGCCCCAGTGGAGACCTGTCTGCCCCTTCCTGAGCAGCATGTCTGCTGAGAAAATGAGACTATCATGGATCAAAAGGGACACATATCCTATTGGTGCCAACACCAGAGGGGGAACTAAGCATGTCTGGCTAGAGATCTGGGATACGAATGTGTAGATCTAACAGCTAAGTACACTTTTCATGAAGCGATCTTTAGTCTGAGGGTCTCCTAAAGCTAAGTTAAATTATTTATGTGTTAGGGCTTAGCAAACTCATCCAACTGAACTGCTTCAACGTGAAGCAACAAAAATCCAACTTGCAGTGCAGTTGCAAGCTACTTCTTCAATTCCAGCAGCACTGTAATTGTCATTCTTAAATGATATTAGCATTGTCTCTGCTGCATTATTTTGTTTCCTTCCCCAGTCTGACTGATCTCCTACCATCCTATGTATGTACTAGCCATTGAATACACACATGCTGAGTGAACAGATGAATCTGCTGCAGACTGCTGTTGAGAGCTGCCACTCTTGGTGTCAGTTTAGAGTCTGAAAATGTGAAAGGCTGACTACTGAAATGATTTTCTTATAAGTACTAGAGTCAGAAGCAGAGGGAGAACTTAGACCTTGATCTTTGTGACTTCGCTATAGGGCCTCACACTTGGATGAGATTTTAAATAGGAATCCTAGAAGTGACAAAGTATTGTGACTTAGCTAGAAATGGCTTGGCAACTGAATTATTTATTTACTTATTTTTTGAGATAGGATCTGGCTCTGTGGTCCAGGCTGGAGTGCAGTGGCACAATCTCGGCTCTCTGCAACCTCTGCCTCCCAGGCTCAAGCGATCTTCCCATCTCAGCCTCCCAAGTAGCTGGGACTACAGGTGTGTTCTACCATACCCAGCTAATTTTTTATTTTTTATTTTTAAGAGATGGGGTCTCATTATGTTGGCCAGGCTGGTCTTGAACTCCTGAGCTCAAAGGATCCACCCCCCTCGGCCTCCCAAAGTGCTGGGATTATAGGCATGAGTCACTGCGCCTGGCCAGCATCTGAATTAATCTAATTGTTCTGTAGGAAAAACCATCAGTTCTCCATCAATTTTTAAACTGCAAATAAAGCAGAAATGTTTTCATCACTATCTAAATACCAGTATCTGGCATTAAGCTCTTAGGCAGCAAGCCTGATAGAATGAGTTCTGAGACGTGCTGGCTCTTTTCCAGATGGCCTTGGAATGCCAGCTTCAGGACCCCCAGGTCTCAACCAGCTGGTCCTTCCTGGAGCACCCAGACCTGCTGAATGGATGTCCCGTGGCCACTCCTGCCCGAGGCTGTTCAGTTCTGTGATTATTCATGGCCCAAAATTCTGTGCCAAGAACCCAACAGGCCAGGTTCACACACCTGCTGCTCTGGCACCATCAGGATGGTGGCTGTTGCCACTGCTGCTGGCTGGTGCCCATTTCCTCACCTGTTTCCTACCTGATTCCTTCAGGGGAAGAGGGAAGTCTGCCTTTCCTTCATTAGTTTTTCCAGGCATCTGCCCCTCAGAGGGCGCAGCTGCCAAGAGTTAGACAACAATGCATCTTTTTTCGACAGCACCCTTCAAAACTCGGGGACTCACATATGGCTGCCAATTCCTCGACCGCTCATTCAGGCAAGCTTAGTGACCAGAAGTTAATAAGGGAAAGGAAGCCGTGCTTCTGCCAGGAACACGGCATTATACGCTTGGCCATGTTGGCAAATAAACAGAGGAAAACAGTTTTAGAAACACAAAAGCTGTACTCTGGGGTAGGAGGCAAAATGAGCAGCCAAGGCCAATGGGAGTGAGTGTCTGCACCACTCAGTGGAAAAGCAGGCTGGATAAGGGTCACGGAGCCTGGCTTTGGGTCCTGCTCTGCCATGACCAGCTATGCATGCTTGGGCAGGTTACTTTGCTTCTCTGCGCCTTCTGCTTTTCCTAAGGCTGGAATGAGATGATCCTTATTTTCTCTTTGTGAATACCAACCTAAAAGCCATGCATGAGAGGCTGAATCTCATTCGGCCAGGACTTGATATATCCAACGCTGGCTCTGGACCTTGGTTTCAAGATTCAACCATGTTGCTATTTTCTGCCCTGTACTGAAGGCACTAATTTTGAATGACTGAAACGTGGGAATGACATGTTTAGCAGATTGCACCACCCAAAGATGGCTGCATTAAAACCTCCCATCCTATGTGTTCCTTCTAACGTGAACTTGCCACTGTCTCATCAAGAGGTGGTGTCTGTTTCTCCAGTCCTTGAATCTGGACTGCGACGACTCTGAACAACAGAATACAGTGGAAGTGACGTGGCGCCATTGCCAAGAAGAGCCTTTCCTCACCCGGTGGCTTCACCTTCCTGCTTCTTGGAAGCTGGACACCAGGTAAGAATTACAACTGCCTACCCAGAGACCACCCCATGAGAAGACCAAGCCACATGGAGAGGCCCTGGAGGGCGTGAGGAGGAGCACTGAGCCAGGAAGCAGGTTGGAGAAGTAGCCATCTTCGAAGAGGATCCTCCAGCTCCAGCCGCCCCCATGTGGATCAGGCAGGAACTGCACTGCCAAACCCTCCCCAGACTCTGGAACCCACTAAATCCTGAGCAAAATAAATGATTGTTTTAAGCTATTAAGTTTTGGTGCAGTTTGCTACATAGTACACAGGAACAGATAACAGAAACAATGTTATCCACAGTATTGGGCAAATACAGATGGACCTCATCTTAACAGATCTGTATCCTAAAAGCATTTGCTGAAAATGAACACAAATTTACATATCAAATCATTTTCAAAGCTTCCGCACTTACATTTTTTGAAAAGAATGGTGGTGGGGGGAGAGAGAATTACTAACTCCAGTGACAATTCATATATACTTATTTCCTTAGGTATTGTCTCCTGGGAAACCATCCAAGCCACCCCTTTCACCCAGCCATGGAATATGGCCCCGGAACAACCCCCATTCATGACTCAGGAGCTCAGCTCCTGGCACAGTGCATTGAATTTGCTTGTTTCTTCTCCATTGCTTGAAGGCAGGGGCCATATCCATTCCTTCTTGTAGTAGGAAGAGTATAATGGCCAGTGCATAATGCTTATTATATGCTAAGGACTGTTCCAAGCCCTTTACATGTGTATTTATAGTGTTTATAATATGTCATTTCAATGTTTATAACAGCCATATGAGGTAGGCTCCATCATTACCCTCATTTTGCAGATGAGGAAACTGAGGCACAGAGGGGTTAGGTAACTTGCCGAGGGTCATCCAGCTAGTAAGCAGCAGAGCCTGGCTTTAAACCGGGCAGTCTTGGTCCAGAGTCCACGCTCTTAACCACACCATACATTAAGTATGTATGCTCCTTTCACACTTAGCATTCAATAAACGTCTCTGACTCAATGAATGAATCAACAATGCAAATCAAACCCAAACTTCCCACACAGATCAGGATTTCTGAAAGAAGAAACCTGTACCACATGAATAAAAATCAATTATAAGAACTACATGCAGCTGTAAAATCCCATATAAATGCTAAGTAATGATAATGAATTTGCTACACAGACCAGAAATAAATCTGAATGAGAAAAGGTACTTCCCTACTACTTCCTGCTTATCTATTAGTGCTAGTCAGTAGCTGCTAATATAATTACTTCATGAAAATCTATGCTAATAGGAACCAAGAGAGGGCACAGATAAATAAAGCTCACAGATGAATATTAGAATCTCATGTCCATTCACCATTCAGTTCAGAAAGCTCCGTCAAACCTACTACCCAATGGTTTGTTTCATCTCCTTCCTCTTCCTCTCCATCTGAGGCAAGTTATAACAGAAGAGTAAGGAGGCACACGAAGCTTCCACAAAATCCAGTGCCAATAAAAAAAGTTCCTGAGCAGCTGCAAATTGGTTGCAAATGGCCATAACAGAACTAGAAGATACTGCATAGAAAGACTATGTGTACTCCCCTGCAGAAGCTGCACAAAATTGGTGCCTTATTTTTATCAGGTTTCCAACTGTATAGTGTTATTACTCCGTGTTGTTTGTAGACTGGCAGTATCAGTATCACCTGCAAACTTAACAGAAATGCGATTTCGTGTCCCACTCCAGAGCAAATGAATCAGAATTTGTCCACAGGTTCAGTAACATGTGAAAAGCACCACAAAAGATTGGACCACAAGTCTGGATGAGGGTGAGAAGGAGTTTGTCGTCAAGCACTGACCTTCCAGTTCCCTCACACATTCCCACCTTGAACACCCCTGCTACTCCAACCCCAAATACCCAGGTTGCCAAAATGTTTTTTCTTTTGAGATGGGGTCTTGCTCTGTTGCCCAGGCTGGAGTGCAGTGGCATGATCTAGGTTCACTGCAACCTCTGCCTCCCGGGGTCAAGCAATTCTCCTGCCTCAGCCTCCCGAGCAGCTGGGATTACAGGCATGTGCCACCAAGCCCAGTTAATTTTTGTATCTTTAGTAGGTACAGAGTTTCGCCATGTTGGCCAGGCTGGTCTCGAACTCCTGACCTCAGGTGATCCGCCAAGCCTGGCCCCAAAATCTTAAAGCTGAGAGAAGCAATAACTGGGAACAGGTGGGCGTGACACTTCCCCGGCCTTTGTAGTCAAATGCATCTGTGTTTGAGTCCCTGTTCCATCACAGTTACTAGATGTGTGATAAATAATTGATGTCTTGTAAGCATCAGTTTCTTATCTACAATATGGAAACATAACTATAATGCCTGTTTTTGCAGGAAAATTGCAGGTTAAGTGCCTGGCAGAGGGGAGGGCACCTATGCAGAGTGTGTTCAGGAAAGAAGAGCCAGCCCTGGTTCATGGCACTCTCTCTTTCCTTCTCTAGACTTAAATACAGATAGACTATTTCATCTCCAGATGCCACAGATGAGGGCTACCACATTTCATTTGAAATCTGAAATTTTCTCAGAACCTGAAATGACTTCTAATTTGATGACACATTCATTTGAAAGATGAGGACACTGAAACCCAGAGAATATAATATCTGGGGCAGCACAATCTTCCTTACCCGTTTCCTTAATTATGTGTTTCAAAGAACAAGGTTCTAAAAACAGTACCAAAAACCTCTCCTCACAAATATATTGAAAATGATTTGTTATACACTGAGACAGAGACAGCAGGATGGAGCAGTTGGAGGCTCGGAAGACCCATCTTCAAACGCCATTTTTACCAAGAACTAGTTGTTATCACAAATAACTCTATGACTCATTTTTTTTTCACCTCTAAAATAAAGGCCCATTAGATCGGCTCTAATGGTACTCTTCCAAGCAAAAGAAATTCTAATTCCAGATGAAATGTTGCCCCCTTTTTCTTCGAGACAGGGTCTCACTATGTCACCCAGGCTGAAGTGCAATGGCCGATCATGGCTCACTGTAGCCTCAACCTCTTTGGGCTCAGGTGATCTTCCTACTTCAGCCTCCCGAGTAGCTGGGACTACAGGCGCATGCCACCACGTTAGGCTAATATTTTCATTTTTTTGTAGAGACAGGGCTTCACCATGTTGCCCAGGCTGGTCTCGAACTCCTGGGCTCAAGAGATCCGCCTGCCTCAGCCTCCCTAGGTGCTGGGATTACTTAAAGCATGAGCCACCCCGCCCAGCCCCTCTTCTTTAAAGATGTAATTTTCAATATTGTCCACCAGGTGGCAGAACATCTCCCTTACAGAAGTCTGAGCGGAGTTACACAAAGGACAGAAAAGAACTCTGACAAAACAGCATATAGTTTTCAAAGCAATTTTCTTATAGTTTTCTACAATTTGATTGTAACTGGCTTTTGAATGTTAATCAAGAATTTGGTCAGCCATGTGCCACGGGAAAAGGGCTAAATTCCGAATCTAAGATATTAAACTAGGATGAGCACAGCGGGTGATGGGAATTGAGAAGTGCAAGCTACCTGGCCGCCTAAAACATGCCAAGGAGTCGTCTTCTTAACAAATGCCCGTGAGGGGCGATCATCTACAAAAGCCTTGGATATAGAAAGTTTTAAAACATTTTCCATGGAAAAGTGGCATCAAATAGAAAAAGAACTGACTGAAGAAAATGTGTAAGATTACAAAAGCAGATAGTTCTGAAGTTAAAAATGGATAGGGGACTGGGCGCAGTGGCTCATGCCTGTAATCCCAGCACTTTGGGAGGCCGAGGCAGGGGGGATCGACTGAGGTCAGGAGTTCAAGACCAGCATGACCAACATGATGAAATCCTGTCTCTACTAAAGAGAAACAAAACAAAACAAAAAAAAAACATCAGCTGGGCGTGCTTGGGAGGCTGAGGCAGGAGAATCACTTGAACTAGGAGGCGGAGGTTGCAGTGAGCTGAGATTGCACCACTGCACTCCAGCCTGGGCAAGAAGAGTGAGAGTCCGTCTCAAAAATAAACAATTTTTAAAAATGTGGCCGGGTGTGGTGGCTTACGCCTGTAATCCCAGCACTTTTGAGAGGCCCAGGCAGGTGGATCACTTGAGATCAGAAATTCGAGGTCAGCCTGGCCAACATGGTGAAATCCTGTCTCTACTAAAAAAAATTAGCTGGGTGTGGTAGTGCACACCTGTAATCCCAGCTACTCGGGAGGCAGGGGCAGGAGAGTTGCTTGAACCCAGAAGGTGGAAGTTGCAGTGAGCCGAGATCGCACCACTGCACTCCAGCCTGGACGATGGAGGGAGCTTCCATCTCAAAATAAATAAATGAACGAATGAATGAATGACCATATGCATAGAGACTAAAATGGAATATGGCATTCTAGATTAGATCCTGGAACAGAAAAGGGCATTAGAAGAAAAACTGGTAAAAATCAGAATACAGTGTTTATTAATACTTTTGAATCAATGTTAATTTCTTTGTTTTGACAAATGTACTACGATTCTGTAGGGATACAACATGATGGCGATCTGGAGAAGGGGCTATGAGAACTCTGTACTATCTTTGCAACTTTGCTATAAATCTAAAATTATTTCTGAATAAAAATCTTACTTTTAAAATGCATAGAAAAATAAAAGAAAAAAATAGCCAGGAATGGACAGAAACAGTTTCATAGGAAATGTCCTGTGTCTATGATAATTTAATAAGGGGAAATTTTTTCTTTTTTTTGAGACGGAGTCTCGCTCTGTTGTACAGGCTCTTGGAGTGCAGTGGCGCGATCTCAGCTCACTGCAAGCTCCGCTTCCCGGGTTCATGCCATTCTCCTGCCTCAGCCTTCCTCGTGGCTGGGACTACAGGCGCCCACCACCATGCCCAGCTAATTTTTTGTATTTTTAGTAGAGACGGGGTTTCACTGTGTTAGCCAGGATGGTCTCGATCTCCTGACCTTGTGATCTGCCCACCTTAGCCTCCCAAAGTGCTGGGATTACAGGCGTGAGCCACCACACCCGGCCAATAAGGGGAAATTTTAAAATTAAGGGTTAGTAGCTCACACGTAATAAACTAGGACGAATAAATACAAATGACACAAATGACAAAGCCTAGAGTGAACTGGGATGTGGACAAAGAGGAGTACTCTAGGGATATTACTGATGGGATTATGCGCTGCTACAGGCTTTCTGGAAAGTAATTTTGCAATAAGTGACAGAAGCAATAAAACTGATAGCCTTTGCCCCAGTAATACCAGTTTTAGCAACCTACACCAAAACAATAATTTAAACGAAAAAACAGTCATCTATTTTTATGAAGTTGTTGCTCTGCTCTGTAGTGGGGAAAAACTGCTCCTATGGATGCAGGTGCCTAGACACATTATGGTGCTATTAATTAACCAAGCCAAGGGCTACAGGGAGGAGCATGTGAAATAATTTTTCAAGAGCTCACTACATGCAACATAGTACCCTAGGCTGGGTCCTGGAACAGATAAAGGATATTAGTGGAAAAAATGAGAAAATGTGAATAAAGTTTATAGCAAATGATATCAATATTAATGTCTTAGTTTTGACCGATATACCATGATTATGAAGAAGTTAATACTAGGGAAAGCTAGGTGAGAGGGTCTATGAGAACTCAATATTTCCAACTTTTCTACAAACCTCTAATTATTTCAAAATAAAAAGTTAAACAGGGAACTCAGAATTATATACAAACACACATACATGGTTATCAAGTACAAAAACTTTACTGTATAAAAATTTTGGTAGGTTCAAAAAACATTTTCAGAGTTAGAAAAAGACTGTTTCTTTGGGGAAGTGTGTGTGTGTGCGCACGTGTGTGTGCGTATGCATGTGTGTGTGTGCGCGTATGCATGTGTGTGTGCGCGCGTGCGTACGCGTGTGTGCGCGCACGTGTGTGTGTGCATATGCGTGTGTGTGTGGTGATTTTGTGTTGCCATTGCTATTTAGAGGTTTCACTGAACAACTGATTAAGACACCCAGATTCAGAGTAGTAGCTGAAGAGGATTTGGAAGTGTCCCCATCCTGACAGTCTAAAAATAATTTTTAGTTTTTTCAGCATGTAAGTTTTAAGTAGGGAGTAAGGAAGATATTTTCTATAAAAACTTTTTGAGTAATCACACAGACTACATTTAGAATTCCATAGTATATTAAATGTTATTGTTAAAGTCAGGATTTTTGGTGGGGAGGAGGCCACTCGGTTCCCTGGTTCTTGGTGGACTGAAAGAATGTAAAGGGTCATCTAAAGTGAATAACTTACTCTACAAAGGTGCTGGAACATCCAGAAAGCCTAGGTCTTGCCACTTCTCCCTCTGAGGTGCTGGCTCTGGCCCCCAGGCAACACAAAACAGGCAGGAATGACTCCCATGGGGGACGGAAGCTCCTCCAATGTGTCTTCATTAAAGTCAGCTCTGAACTCATGGACTTGTCATGGAGGGCGGTGCCACAATTATGGCTCACTGCAGCCTTTACCTCCCAGGCTCAAGCGATCCTCCCACTTCAGCCTCCCAGGTAGCTGGGACCACAGGCACGGGCCACACACCCGGCTAATTTTCTTTTTATTTTTGGTAGCAACAAGGTCTCGCTATATTGCCCAGCTGGTCTCAAACTCCTGGGCTCTTAGTGCTGAGCTTAGAGGCGTAAGCCACTGTACCGGCTTGCAAAAGTCCTTTTAAGATTCTGATGAGCCCTTCTAGGCATTCATTCCACTCATGCTAGGAATCCTCAAGTTAAATAATCACCAAGAGGCACACACAGAAAACCCCACCTGCAAATTCATGTTAGTAGCTGTGCAAATCCTGTGATCTGAAAAGCTGTGGGTTTTTCGTTCTCCCCAGGCTGATCTTTCCCTACTCTCTATATTGTTCCAGCCCAGACTGATACACTGATTATTCTCTGACATTTTCTGTGCCTTTTTTTTTTTTTAAACTGTTTGTTCTTAAAGGTCTCCTCACATCTTTTATGGAACAAAGTAAGACACAGATAAACAATACAATGTACATATTTTTTGTTGCTGTTTAGAACTAAGCACAGCTTTAGGAACTTATGACAAAGCTGAGCTTCCTTATTAACATGAACAGACTCATAACAGGCATTGAAATAGACATGCTGGCAATAAAAAGGTAGCGGATAAAGAATCCAGTAAGCAATACAGCCGTAAGGAGAAAAGAGAGAAAGCCCAATCCACTGACTTGGGTTTAATTGAACCAGTCCTCCTATTCCTATTACCAATTCCATCTCCATTCCATGCTTTTCCCCTTGTCAATTTCACACCCTGGCTCCACATATCTCACTGCCCCAGCCCTTGGTGGTGGACAGAGATACTCACTGCTCCTCTTCCAGCTTTTGCTGATACAACTTGTAAAACACCAAGTAGCAAAGCAAGTTGTTCACAACCCGCGTTCCTTTATAAAATTCATCTTTAGAGACCAGCATGTTAGGAGCAGCCCAAGGACTTGCTCAGAAAGCAGGCTCTAGAGTGACCATCATCTTACTGGCTATGCTTAGAACAAAGCTGACTTGACTAGAAGCAGCAGAGATTTTACTGGGAGCCCTAAGATACTTACAGAACCAACTGGCAATATGGCAGTTTCTGGCAAAGGAGTCAAGGTTTTGAACCTGTATGGTGTTCCCCTCTTAACTGCTAAGAAAACCTATTTGCAATGTTATTTGTAGACACAGATCTGCTTTGGGATTCAGAACAAATAAAAAAGAATCTGGGAAGATTCCTTCTCCTTCCATGGCACAGGAGGGTGAAGGGGACGGGAGGGGAAGGTGCTGAAGTAGACAAGGTGGAATTCCATAGTTGTTAGCACCAGAAGTTCAGGTGCATAACTTGTAAATGAAAATGAAATATGCGAAATGAAAATGCAAGCCCCAGCCCCTCTTCAAAAAGCAGGGGGAAGATGCTATAAAAACTATTAAAACAAAGGTTTTTCCTTTCTTCCGTATACTTTCTCTTGGCTTGTTAAGATGTTTTGTTTTGTTTTGTTTTGAGATAGAGACTCGCTCTGTCACCCAGGCTGGAGTGCAGTGGTGTGATCTCGGCTCACTGCAACCTCTGCCTCCTGGGTTCAAGTGATTCTCCTGCCTCAGCCTCCTGAGTAGCTGGGACTACAGGCACATGCCAACATGCCCGGCTAATTTTTATATTTTTAGTAGAGACAGGGTTTCGCCATGTTAGCCAGTCTGGGCTTGAACTCCTGACCTCAGTTGATCCGCCTGCCTCAGCCTCCCAAAGTGCTGGGATTACAGGCGTGAGGCACCGCATCTGGCCGTTAGTGTGTTTTTTAATTGCTATTTAATGTCACAATCCCTCAGGCATGGGGATACTTGTAGAGTAAGTGCAAACCCTTACGAACACTCAGGGCCCTGTCCATATCTTGGTACACGCACACAGACCATCAGCTTCTGGGTCCCTGCTCCCATCAGCTGCTGGGCAGCTGCACCATGCACTGACCAGGGCCAGGGAAATCAAGCCAGGAATTTCTTCCTATGGGCCCACAATCTCAACCCACAACAGATGGGTGGCCCATAAATGTATGGCAACATCAGTGCTGGAACATGCTAAGTGCCTGGACTGCGGGTAGGCAAAAGGCTCACCCCCACTGAGTTGCCTGCGGAACACACAGCAGTGTTGCCAGCCCAGACTGGGTTGGTCACCACCATGCTCCATCCCAAGATACCCAGGGAGTGTGCACTTGACCCCAACCCTCCCATGCTCACACCCATGTCTCTTTCACGGTAGAGGGCAGCAGGAATCTCTACGTAGGGAGCGAGATAGGGAGGTCTGGCAGGGCCTGGGATGCCAGGGGGCCAGAAGCTGAGAATCGCCCATGGACACTGGGAGGTGGCAGGACTGTGTGTAATCCAAAGCCCAGTCCTCTCATGGATGTTCCGTTGGACTTGACTTATAAGATACAAATTCAAAGATTAAGAATTTCTTGACAGCAACCTTGAAGCATTCATCCCCACGCACAGGGGCCTTCTCATTGTGGGGCCTGTGCACCTGCACTGGCCACATGCCCGGAAAGCTGGCTCTGTTAGCACCCTACCAGAAGTCCAGAAACAAAATGGACACAAGTTTGCCCCCACTGTCCCCAGTTTTCCATCATAAAACCTAATTCTCCAATCTGTGTTTATGACAGGAATGGCAACGATATGAGGCTGCTCTGGTGGAGGGAGGTGGGAGGGGTCTCATACCCTACCTGTTTAGCCTCCTCTCCCATTGCTCTGCAAGACAGAGCCTGGTGTATCTTTAAAGACTTCTGAAGCCCACCCATTTGAACAATAATTGTAACTTATTACATTGTGTAAAGAGCTGATGTAGTGAGATATAGGCAGAGTCTTGATGGTTCTAGAAATGCCCCCAAACCTAACTTACCCTAGGGATTTTCTTCAAGTGTCAGGGAGATTAGGAAAGAAAGAGAATTGAGGGATAATTACTTATTAAATGGCTCCGGGTTGATGGTTTGTAAAAACTGGGCCATTATCTAAAGTCATTATTTGGATCTAAGAATATAACCTGGTGGCTGAAAGCAAGTCTCTTACAAACCTTGGCTTCTGGGTCACTGTTGATACTACAAGAATCATCATCGTCAGGGTGTGGGGCATTTCTAGACAGAAAAACAGAAAAGTGGACTCAGAATTCTGTTACAAACTGTCTGCACAAAGCTACACACTGACAGCAGGTCAGTCCTTCTAACGTCCTACCTGAGTTTCAAAGATGCATAGCGTAGGGTTGCTCCTTCAAACTCTTTTAAACTGGGGTCCGGGTTAACAGTGGCTGCATGCAAATCCTAGAGGAAAACAGAACTTTGTTAATGTACAATGGGGGAGGAGTCCATTCATTGCCTCAAATATCAAACGGGAGAGAAGTCTTCCCAGCAAGAGGCAGAGAGTGTATGTGAGCTTAGGCAGAGAAAGGCATGCAAGGACTGTTGAATGCTGACTGGTGCAAACGCCTGTTCTTACAAAACAACGGGGAACCTGGGGCATTCACAATGGGAGACACCAAAAAAAGGCAACAGGAGTGTGAGCTGAATGCCCCTAGCAAGAAGCCCGATCACTGTGTCCCTGCAGAATGCATGATATTCACGAAGAAGAAAAATATACAGCCACAGCCATGCAGAAAGGATAAAATATTAAATGATCTAAGATCTGACAATATACTTGCCTTCCAAATGTCACTATTAATCTTTCCCCCATTCAGAACAGCAAAATCACTCCATGGCTGTTTCTAGACATATAATTATTCACATAGGAAAAAAGCACATTGATTTAAATAAAAAGAAAAGAAAAGAAAAAAAAAAACACAAGACACTGTTGTTAGCATTGATATTCACAAGATGGGTTAGGGAACAAGTTAACTCTAACAGCAACTTGTTGGCTCACACCCTCTATGTCTAGATTATCACCTGAAGACTAGGGCAGGAGAGTGATAGTGCTTTAATTACTTACCAAATAAACGACTAAACATTATTAGAAGCAGACAGTGAAGTTATTTCCTTAAGGTAATTTTAAAAGCAAACAATATAATTCCAAGTATTCAATAACTAGCATACCTAATTCCGTAATAACCATTTCCTCCCTATAAACCAAACAGAACTGTTTTCTGGAGGTGGGGGTGGAATGAGGGATGGGTACTGTGTTTGTTTGGAAACTAGGGAATGCCCATGGCTGAGGGCCCCAAAGTTGGGAGTCAAGATATTTTCACTTAAAGAAAAAAAGGAGAATGATGGGGAGAGAGGGTTAGTGAAGAACACAGACTGACATCAACATTTGGTGGAAATTTAACCTAACAAAAAACAGCTCTAAACAATCTAACATAAATTCCTCTAATTCATAAAAGCTCTACTTATTTATTTATTTATTTGCTACAAAAGCCTCTTCACGAATTAATCCTTGATCATGAAATGATTTTCTAAACATAATTATAGTGCAAGGCATGAAGCCTGGCCTTGTTGGGAGAGCTCTTGCAATAACTGATTTTAAATCTAAACAACTCCTCCATCCACCTCAGACAATGAGAAAATTTCTTTCTACTAGACGTAGTGAATAATCAAATATTTTTACTCTAAGATTTGGGGAAATAAGCAAGCAAGGCTAATAAAACTCAGGGACAGTCTTGTGAATTTGCTTTACCGACTAGTTAGGCAAATCTGTTTGTATAAGAAATTAATCATCAGCCGGGTGCGGTGGCTCACGCCTGTAATCCCAGCACTTTGTGAGGCTGAGGCGGGCGGACCGCAAGGTCAGGAGATGGAGACCATCCTGGCTAACACAGTGAAACTCTGTCCCTACTAAAAATACAAAAAATTAGCTGGGCGTGGTGGTGGGTGGCTATAGTCCCAGCTACTCGGGAGGCTGAGGCAGGAGAATGGCGTGAACCCAGGAGGAGGAGCTTGCAGTGAGCTGAGATATGCCACTGCACTCCAGCCTGGGCGACAGAGCGAGACTCCGTCTCAGAAAAAAAAAAAAAGAAAAAGAAATCAATCATCAAAACTTTTCAGCTCAATCACTTTTCAACTGAAGTTATTTGAAAATGAGAAGTGAATACTGACCCATAACTTCTACTCCCAACATTGACAGTTTTAAAAAACCACTAAAAGCAGATAAAAACTAAGTTTAAATGTCTTGTGTGTCGAAAGATGCATTTATTTTATTAAAAATTTTTTTTGAGACAGGTCTCACTCTGTCACCCAGGCTGGAGTGCAGTGGCCCAAACATGGCTCACTGTAGCCTTGACCTCCTGACTCAAGCAATCCTCCCGCCTGGGCCTCCTGAGTAGCTGGGACTATTCAGGTGTATGCTACTACACCTGGCTAATTTTTAAAAACTTTTTTGTTGAGATGGGAGTTCCATTATGCTACCCAAGCTGGTCGTGAACTCCTGAGCTCAACTGATCCTCCCACTGAGGCCTTCCAAACTGCTGGGATTATAGGTGTGAGCCATGGCACCTGGTGCAACATGCACTTACCAAACTCTGCAAGCCTTTCTGAGAGTAACGACATTGCAAATTTAGACCCATTATTACTACTGCACATGTGGTGTCGTTTTCATTTTTGGTCTAGGCTTAAACTACAGCTTTTGAAAATAAAATAGGAACTTAGACCACTGTATTTATTTAAAAAAAATTTCTCTTAATGAATAAACGGCAGGAATGTTGCCCAATCCCTTACCTTTCCCCTCACTCCACCCCAGAAGCAGTGTTCAGCTTTATGAAGAGAAAATTAATAACCTAGGGCAATCTTAACCTGTTAGCTCAGAGGAGCTGTGAACCCCTGAAACGGGTGCGGGGTTTTGCACATGTACGTTTTCCTGAGAGAAAGATGCCCAATTTTTCTCATATTTCCAGATGGGCCAGTGACCAATTTTGGTTTGGACCACTGTAGAGCTACTAATAAGGACATGAGATAAGGACCTGAAATATCAAGTACAAAATAAAATTTTAAGCTAGAATTTCTTTTTCAAAAAGAAAACAAGCTTATATGGCCTCAAATTGTCATCACTGTTTACATGTGAGCAATATTTGATGTTAAGTTGAACTTTAAAAAAGGATACTCAGATGATGAATTAGGAAGACTCAAGATAATTGTGTCTTTGTGGAGAAATTTATAAAGAAATAGGAAAAAAAAAGTTACCTTACAAAAAGAATTTCAGAAATTATCCCCAAGAGACCCTGTATGTTGAGACTACAGAGAGTAAAAGAAGAGTATTTTCTACAACAAGTACTCAGAAAAGTCTTCAGTACTTAATTAAAACAATTCTCTGCATGTGTGTGTGGTTTTTAAAAATTTTAATGTATTTACTCTTTGGACATAAGGGTATCTGTAAAGTAAAAGCTAACAACAGTACTAAGACTGTCAGAATCCAGCTCTCATGTTATGGAAACATGAGTTAGATGGCAAATGTCCAACAATCACCTTTTATAGATTTAAATAAACAAAGGCTCCATATAGTGATTTTACAAAAACTTAACACGGGCACTCCTAAAGAAATCCTTTAGCACAAAACTCAGTAAGGAAAATGGAAACTAGCATTATATGTGTTATGACTGGGCCAAAGATCTTTTCTCTCCTCCTGTATTTAAAACCATTCATTTACATCAAAGATGACAAACTTTCTCCAATGTATAAGTGACCATAATTTTTCTTTTTCAAAAAATTAAAGTCAATGAAAGACAAAGTCACTTTGTCTTAAATTTTAAGAATTACATGGCCTATTCATCTAATTTTTTTAATTAAGAAGAGAGAATATTTTCTATATTTGGCTAATAAGCTTTGCTAATAATTTTTAGTTAATAAATTTTTTAAAAAGCACAACCCAACAAAGATTCTTTGGTTCTACAGAAAGTCTGTATCCATCCCAGTCTGCAGTCTGTGGGGTAGGAGTGGGAGAGACGAAGGAAGAAGAGGGACAAAGAGAAAAACATTAAAAGAGGAAAAGGCAAGTTGGACAATATGCCTCAGGTAAGACAAACACATAAAGATGGGGAAAGAGGTGGTAATGGACCAACAGGGACCATCTTCTACGAGCAACAAGCTTCCATGAGCCTGGTAACCTTCCAGGCAATGCAGCTAAAGCCTTGCACAGCCGAGGGTCATCTGGTACCACAGTCATAGCTGGCACACCCTCCTGGTGCTTGTCCTGACCTTGCCCAGGCTGCAACACCCCTTTCTCTGATTACTTGATCCTGCTCAGTTCTGGGAGAGCTCTGGAGCCTTAGCTCCTCAGAGATAGTGTGTCTAGGGGGACTGACCCAATGCCTGGGGTATGGCACCCTCAAAACCCTCGAGCACCACACAGAAGCTGTGTGAGGCTGGACCCAGTAAGGAGGGAATCCAATCATATAACCTTGACTACTGAGAGTTTTCTTCTTTCATGTTTCTTTTCTGAGGTCTTGGAAAGCAATTCCGCATAGCAAACAAAAATGATGCATTATCAGCTGGAAAAAGGCCAACAATGGAGTTGATTCTTTGACAATGTCAACAGAGTGCTCTTAAAGATGTAGTCTCAAGGGCTGGGTATGTCCCTACCAGGAGGCTTTCTCTAGGGTGCCAAGAAAATCTCCATGAAGTGGTATCAAAATGCAAACCAGGGGGCAAGAGTAGAGGGTTGAACCTGCTGAGAACTGGGTAGAGAGGAAAAGCACTAAAACATTCCACAGTGGCAGTGACAGAAGCTATAATCATATCATCTGTGTATGCACTTGAGAAGTTCTGAAGTTAACACAATGCAATGGTTTGAATGCCTGTCCATTGCAAAACTCGCATCGAAATTTAATCACCAATGTTGCAGTATTGAGAGGTGGGGCCTTTAAGAGCCTCTGCCCTCATGAGTGGATTAATTCATCCATGGATTCATGGGTTATCACGAGAGTGGGACTGGTGGCTTTATCAGAAGAGGAAGAGAGACCTGAGCTGGCATGCTCAGCTCCCTCACCATGTCATGCCCTGCACCCACTCAGGGCTCTACAGAGTCCCCACCAGCAAGAAGGCCCTCACCAGATGCAGTCTCTTGGCCTTAGACTTTTCAGCCTCTATAACCATAAAAAATATATTCCTTATCTTTATAAATTACCCAGTTTCAGGTATTCTGTTATAAGCATCAGAAAATGAATAAAGACACATTGCCTACTGGAATGCTGGGGTTCAAATTCGGCCTCTGTTCTCACTTGCCCTTTGACCTCAACTCCCTCCCACATCAAACAGGACTAAGAAGGCCTCCCATCAATGTGCAGACAGAGTGAGATCTAGAATGTTAGCTCTTAGCACAGGGACTGGCTGCCTGAGGGTGCCCTGCAAATGAGAGTTTCCTTATGATCTACTCTTTCCACGAAGGAAAAAGCAGTTTGGGGAATACAAACGGTTACGAATCATGCCTCTCAATGCCATTTAGTCAAGGCTTGACGCTTCATTAAGTGTGGCCTTGATAGTAAATGGCAGAAAACCTGGAATGCCAAGGAGTATGGCAGGCAATGTCACTGAGTGTTTTATCAATTTATATGTGTACAGTTTTTCTTTCTTTTTAAGACAGGGTCTTGCTCTGTCACCAAGGCTGGAGTGCAGTGGCATGATCTCAGCTCACTGTAACCTCCACCTCCTGGGCTCAAGTGATCCTCTCACCTCAGCCTCTCGAGTTGCTGGGACTACAGGGCATGCATCACCATGCCAGCTAATTTTTTGTATTTTTAGTAGAGAAACTCCTGGGCTCAAGCCATCTGCCCACCCTATCAGAAGATTATAGCATCATGGTTTAATCACACAAACATAATTCAGAGAAGTTAAAAAATCAAACTAGTAAACTAGACTACCAAAAGCTTGTGCAATTAAATCAGTCTCTGTGAGCAGCAGTGCAATGCAGAAACCACAATGCAGAGGGGGCCAGGAGACTGAGGGCTCTAGAGCCGGCTTTGTCATTGCAACAGATCAACTAACAGCTTCCATGGCTGTGCGGCTGATTTATTTTTTCATTCAGCAAATAGTTAATGAATGTCGTCATGTACTGGGCCCTGTGCACATGATGAAGAGAACAGGTCCCGACCACCAAGGAGCTTCCTAGGAGCTTCCTACTGGGAAAGTGACACACCACAGGTTAACAACACTACAGTGGGACATGACAGAATAGAGGGCTTTCAAAGCAATGTGGTAAGAGCAGTAGCTCTGGGGAGACAATGAGGTGAATCCAAATAATTTTTGAGGAAGTGACATGCAAATAAAAATAGGGGAGCTATAGTCACTAGAGGACCTGCTGTCCTACTTATTCAGCGTAAAATCACTTGGAGAGCTTACGCAAAGGTTCCCAGGCCCCACCCCATTCTGTGATCCCCAGAGGTTCTCCTGGCACTGTTCCTCGGCTCACTGGCTGAGAAATACTGCCTGCACATTCAACAGGCCCTGCTCCAAGATTCCTTCCAGCACTCAATGCCACGATTACTTGACTGAGTGAAGAAGTTCAGAAAAATGATAGCAGAACGACCCTTTTATGTTGTCATCTTATTTCTACATGTATATGAGAATACACAGGCTTAAGGTATTCCACTTGTCACCCTCCTGGGGGGTTAGGCTCTCACGCCGCCCCTGAGGCCATGAGCACTTCATAAGAACAGGTTGATTTAGGACCAAGAAGAAACCATAGTTTGAGCAACAATTCATTTTCTCGAGCCTCAGACTCGCCTTCTCCATACTTTCCTCTTTAGGAAGACCAAAACACCTTCGCTTGAAAAGACGGGAAGACTTGGCCACAGGCCAATGGATATTCATAAAAATATTTTGTGTGGCTCTCCATTCTCTCTAAAATTCAACATTCAAGCAGTTTGCAAGGTAATTTGGAACAAATAAATGGTTTGGGTGGGGAGGAGCACCACGTGCCAAATTTCAGCAGCAAATGCTTCCTGGCCAGTTTATAAACTTTCAAAAATACTGCTGGCATATGCAGCGGAAACATTATCCACCGCGCTTAACACTTCCCAAGTGAACTTTGGAATGTGAAATGTAAAATTTTCAAACTGTAAGGAAGCCTTCAGTTCTAAACTTTTGTGAAGCCTAGTCAACAGATTTAGCACTTAGTTATTTGATTCTCTTTTTTTTTTGAAGCCAGCTCAGAAAAAAGCTGAATAAAATATGCATTTCTAACACAACATATTACAAGCTTCTTCTGTCCCTTAAGATTTTGCTCTCCTCTCATGCTTTGAAACTGTTTGAAATAGATTCTATTTAGGAATCAAAGAAATGGTGTTAGAAAAATAATCATTTCTCTTCAACTGTCATTAGCACCTGAGACAATGATATTAAGAGAGGTCATTTTCTAGAAGGCTCCACATGTGAAACAGCCTCCCTTAGGGTGAGTTAAAGGGATGCAAGAGTCTCCAAGCCTCCCAGACATACGATATTGTGAAGTTTGGGGTGGAAATAGGGGTCAGGAGACCTGAACTCAAGCTTGACTCTACCATGTATTAGCTATGTGTCCTGCCCAAACTCCTCAACTTCTCTGTGTCTCAGTGTCAAATGCAAAATAAGAAAGACAACTATAATACCAGATACATAAGGATTTTGGTGTGTTTTTTTGTTTGTTTGTGTGTTTTAAGAGACAAGGTTTTACTCTGTTGTCCAGGCTGGAGTGCTATGGTGTGATCATAGCTCACCTGCAGCCTCAAATTTCTGGGTTCAAGTAATCCTCCTGCCTCAGCCTCCTAAGTAGCTTGGGCTACAGGCACACACCACCACACCTGGCTAATTTAACATCCTTCTTTTTTTTTTGGTAGAGATGGGGTCTTGCTATGTTGTCCAGGCTGCTCCTAAACTCCTGGTCTCAAGTGATTCTCCTGCCTTGGCCTCCCAAAGCACTGGGATTACAGGCATGAGCCACAGCACCTGACCACATAAGGGTTTTACGGGGAGTGAAGAGTTAAGGCGTTAGCCTGGACTGTAAATACTTGATTTCTCTTAATGCCCCTGGTTTAATATTGGTGTCAGCGTCTGTACATCCGCGTATGTGGCAGGCTGAGTCTTTTCCCCAATTCTCCTATTCCTCTTCTATCTGCTCATCTCTTTGCCCCTATGACTTATTTATTTCCTTTTGAATCTGCTTGGTTCTTTGACTTAATGGAGGACCTTATGTAGGGGGAGAAACGTGTATGATGTGAACAAGTGAAAGGTCAGCCTGAAGACGTTTGCCCCATTGCTTTCTGAGAGTGCTGGATATGAGTCCCTGTCTCTGAAACTCCTAAAAATATGCTCCTTTAACCAGCTTCTGTGGAGGGATAAGCCTTTGTCAATACAAATGGCACAGTGAGCAGCAGAAGAGAGGAATGGAACTGATAGAAGGTGGAGATGCTCAGAGTCCTGGGGCTCTACAGTCCTGGGGTCTGGAGTCAGGGAACTGGATGCATCCCACCCTAACCCCAGCTGAGGGCTACTTAACTCACTGAGTCTCAGTTACCTCTTTCCTTAATTGGAGAACATACCAGCTGACTTCTCTGCCCCAGGAGACTCCTGAGAAGATCAGATGAAATGATGTCTAAGAAAGTATCCTGAAAACCACAACAGATCTTTAAGAGCAGTGAGAAGGCTGAGCTGCAGGGCTGTGTGGGGGGAACATTGAACTCCAGGGCAGGAGATGCCAAGGGTACGTCCTTCTGAGCCTGAGAGGGGCCCTGGGCATTAGTTAGCACAGGGATACGATGCAGGCACAGAGAGGGGAAAGAGTAGGCAAAAATGGGCCCCAGGTAGGGTAGAGATGAACTCCGCTACCTGGCAGTTTTCCCCAGAGCCAGCGCCCACCTGTGCTGTGTTCTTCCCAAGACTTCTGCCCAAATCATGGAAACAAAAGGCTAACGTATTAATCAAAGAAATACAACTCTGAGCTCCGTAAGCCTCAGGATGCCCTCCTTGGAGTCCACACACCCGCGCCTGGGCCTCTGCAGGCGGCCTTTACAAAGGACTTCACCACTGCCAGATGCAGAGGACTGGAGATTCATGGCACAAAAACTGTCTCTCAAAGTTAGTGTGATCTCCCCTCTCTGGGACAGTGAGGAAGCAGAGCAGGTTGAAATCCCAAAGCCAGGGAAGCTGAGTGAGAAGACCTCTGGCCTAGGATCTGGGAGGATTCAGTAACTCTGAGCTCTAGGCCCAGAGCTGCCACCAGTCACTGGCCTCTCTGTACCTCAGTGTCCCTGTCTGTAACATACAAATGCTGGCACCAGATGGTGCCTTCTCACCCTGGTGTTCTCTGTATATAGGACACTCTCTGCCTGGGAAGATGGTTAAAGGTTTGGAATAGGGGAATGAAGACGGTTATAGGCTTGGAATGGGGGAATGGAGAAACAGATTCTTGCCAACTGAGATGTCAAGAGAAAAGGTCTACAAGTAAGAAAGGGAGAGCACATCTGTGCCTTGTGAGAACAGAGACTGATCCTGGCCGGCTCGGCTTCTAGAGGCCCCCACTGTGGTACGGGGGAATCCCAGGATCCAACTGGGTGGGGACAGGAGAGGACTCCTCTCCATGCCAAACTCCTTGAGGGCTCAAATGGTGTTGGTTCTTTATCCCCCAGCACACCTGATGCAAGATGAACAAAAGGCTGAATAAAAATTGCCCAGGGAGTAGGAATTACTATGCTTCAATAAAAAGTTGTTAAAATTGCCCAGTGATAAGCAACAAAGCCCTACATGGCATTCAGCAGTCCTGAAGCATGTGCCTGATGACCACGGCATGGCACAGGTAAACCAAAGTCCTTGCCTACCAATAAGGGTATGGCTGCCCCAGCCCATCACTTTCAAGTTGGAGAATGTGAGGTCCAGGCTGGGTAAATGAGAAGCCAAAGCCCTCTAACAGCAGGAATGTGATGAGAGTATAGGACTCACTACCTCCCAGAGAAGAACAAGTACACAATCAAAGATTTAGGAAACAAGACATTATCTACTTTTAAAAACAGGAAGGGTGATATCTGTTGCAAACAGATAAAGAAGCTTCCGCAGGTAGTTCCAATGCCCTCATGCTTCAAAGCAAAAGAAGACGGGCTTGTTCAAAGACCCAAGGACTGTGGTCAGAAAGGGGCAAAAATGCTTGGGTGTCTGGGGTCAAAAGAAGTCATTACTTAATTATGACCTTTTCCAACTCTAATTCTCTTGAATAGTTCGCTTTCGGGATTCACAAAGGTTCACTGCGGGGATCCTTATACTAATAAACACCACAATGAATTTTTTAATGCCTCAATTCTTTGTTTAAACATCCAGAGTTCTTCCTCAGGGACAGCAGAAATTTATGCTGTTAACTGTTTCTAAAATAATGTCACTTCTGCTAAATAAACAGATTTTTTAAAACAGAAATTAAGCATCTGAGGGCCCTCCAGGGTTATTCTTGCAGACATTCCCTCCATGCTATCAAATGAGCCCAAGGCTAATAAGATACATAGTAATTACAATACATCTGGCCAAGAGATGTTCTTCCGTGTGTAAATATTTTATGGAGCCAGCACCATGCAATGCTACCTGCAGAGTAAAGTACTGCCTCAGTGAGCACAAGGGAATCTTAACCACTTCTCATTAATCAGCCCCTCTTGCTTTCTGTACCTGGAATGGTGTTTCAAGAGACCAAAAGCCATTAAAAAATAAAAACATCCCTGAAAGATGGATATTAACACTATTTACTAAGAGGAAGCATTACTGAGATTTCAAATGCAACATGCACAATAATCAAAAAGCTTACCTCGATGACCTGTTGGGGCAGAAGCAACTAGTGTAAAGAGAAACCACAAGTTACATCTATTCTACTAAGCCGGTAAAAAGACACTCCGTTTTACCTCGTTCTCTGGGGTGGGAGATGGCGTTACAGAACTAAGTGACCCTTTCCTAGAACCCTGGAGATCTGCTGGGATGGAGACAGGCCGTTCCCACTGAGTCGTTCCTGTTGGGATGTGCCAGTAATAGGTCCCAGCGATGTCATTGACTCTTTTCCAGCCAGGCGGCAAATCCGGATCAGTCTGAAATGAGTGATCACTCCATATATCTGCTGAAAAATGGGGGGCGGGGATGGGGGAGAAAAAGAGAATTTTATTAAAAGAGAAAGAGCCTTCCAATTTCAGCACTATCTGTCAGGTGAACCCCAAAGGCAGACGTGTCCATAGTCCAACTGATTAGTTCTTCCTGGTATGTTTGTGAAATCCATCCATGCTGACGTGTGTAGCTGTACTTGGTAAAAGAGGTAATATGGAAACAAAGAATTGGAAAGGAAGGTTGACACTTGAGAACAGGGACATGAAAGCCTCACTGTCAAGTCATCCTATAGCTCTAAGAACCCTATGAACAAGCTAAAGCTCCAAACCAGAATCAACTTCCCAAGCAAAATTCACATAGTTATACATAGCGGGCAGAATGCTTTTGTCAATTAGTAAGATTCACTGGTGGGCATCATGTCATACCCAGCTATCACTCTAATTTTCTTAAAATGCTTTCTGTAAATGAGTGCTGCATTTATATCTTTCATGTGCTTTAAGAATCTCTCTCATGTGATTGGGACACCTACAAAATAGCAATAGTAGTAGTCTTCTGTAATACTCTAGAATTTTTTTTTTTTTGAGACAGAGTCTCACTCTGTCACCCAGGCTGGAGTGCAATGACACGATCTCAGCTCACTGCAAGCTCCGCCTCCCGGGTTCATGCCATTCTCCTGCCTCAGCCTCCCGAGTAGCTGGGACTACAGGCGCCCGCCACCACGCCCGGCTAATGTTTTGTATTTTTAGTAGAGACGGAATTTCACCGTGTTAGCCAGGATAGTCTCAATCTCCTGACCTCGTGATCTGCCCGTCTTGGTCTCCCAAAGTGCTGGGATTACAGGCGTAAGCCACTGCACCCAGCCAATATTCTAGAATTCTAATTGTACACAGAAGATTCCCAAGGGAAGCTGGGCATGGTGGTTCACACCTGTAATCCCAGCAATTTGGGAGGCTGAGATCGGCGGATCACCTGAGGTCAGGAGTTTGAGACCAGCCAGGCCAATGTGCTGAAACCCTGTCTCTACTAAAAATACAAAAATTAGCTGGGCATGGTGATGCACACCTGTAGTCCCCGTTACTTGGGAGGCGGAGGCAAGAGAATTGCTTCAACCGAGGAGGCAGACATTGCAGTGAGCCGAGATCACACCACTGCACTCCAGCCTGGGCGACAGAGTGAGACTCCATCTCCAAAGATTCCCAAGGAAGGCAGATTGGAAAAGCCTCAGAAGTCAACAATGGACCAGACTGACTCTACGGACAGGCCAGTGATGTAAACATGTGAAGCAGAGTGTGGGTGAGAGACAACAAAGATGGGTCACTGTGGAAAATGGGCAAGCACCTACGAAGTCCAGTCGTTCCAATTCCAGAAAATAATCCTTTAAACAATGTAAGGGCCAAATAAAATACGTCTGCTAGACAATTCCCATCCTATCTGACCTTTCTACATATCAGTTATGTATGTAGTTTATCAGTTTACTGAATACCTGCTGGTTTTAAAAAGTCTCATTCTTGGCCTTGAGTTGACTAGGAAATGGGTGACAGTGCTAGGGAAGAGAGAAGAGAGGGGAGAGGAAGTAGCATGAGACATCCACCGAGATGGAGGGGTAATAAGGGAATCACAGGCTGTATCAATGTATGTAGGAAGAAAAACTTTAAAAACTTGAGCTCTAAACCCAGGGATCAATTTTATTCTAAGGATTAGGCTGTTTCCTGTGTGGCCATACAAAAGCAGCTGGAGTGCTTTCCGGCAATTCAAAGGAGAACACAAGTGGGCCTGGCTCCGTGCAAGCGTCACTGCATCATGTGGGCAGGCATCACCGAGGCAGAGCCACCGTGAGAAACAGAGAAGTCAAACAAAGGGGCTGATGAAGACTGTGGCCACGGATGTGCATGCATGCAGTCACTTTCCTCATTTAAATTTGCCAGAGGCAAAAGTGCCACTAGTCTCAAATTATGCTGGGAATTTCCCCCTGTCCCCACAGGGAGTGAAGCATAATTAAATAATTTCAAGTTAACCAAATTTTGCAGAAACAACTCTAGTCAAACATGTGTTTACATTTCTTTGTCCTATCTCCTTTTTAGGGGACGAAGGGGTCACTTCTGCTATTATTTTGTTTTTGGCATCTCAACTGGGACATATCAGGTAAAAGATACAGGTTTTGGGATTAAGTTGGAGAAAACCCTAGCAAGTGGGATTCTTTGTCCCATTCTAGTGGCTCACAGACAGGGAGCTTTGGGGCTAGAAACTGAAAAGATACAAAGCAGCTGCCAGTTACCATTTCTGTGGTTTATGAGGACTGGAGGCCTGAATTTACAGATTTAGCCTAGTTGTCTTTACCACTGAGACATTAGCATGTATGAAGAATAGCTACATACACTATCAAAATATGACATCATGTTAGACCAATAGCAGAGGCCAAGGTTGGTGGCTTTCAAGTTGGGCTGATAAGGAGGTACCTAGAGGTAGCATGAGAGGAACTTTATGCTGAATGGCATGAATCGGACTGTTTTATCTTCAACCAAACCCACCCTAGTTTTATTAAGCTTAGGCTGAGATTTTGTTGAAATAAAAAAGGAGGTTTATTCTGTTGCTAGAAATAGGTGGTAACAATGGTGCTGGTGACAGAAGCCAAGTGGGCACACCTACAGTATTATTAATAAGTCTAGAATAATGTACAGAATCCCTTCCATATTATCTCACATTGGTTTAAAGGATTTAAGCCCTGTGAGGGTAGGCAGATACCATATCTGTCTTATTCACCATCATGTTCGACACCTAGCATGGCAGGTATTCAATCAAAATTGGATGGATGGAGAGATGGGAGGGAGGGAGGGAGGGAATAAATAAAGGAGAAGGAAGAAATGAGTGAATCAATTAGGTCTTCCAATGATGGGAACTGGAACTTGGCACTTAGCAAAAGAGAAATTCTAAAGAAATCAGTTCTATGCAATTTCACAGAACAGTGCAACTTCATGACTCCCAAGACTTACAAACATTTATCTATCCCTTGATGGCATATGTGAGCATCCTCATGGATAAAAAGAAATATAATACAATAAATTAGGAAGAGTCCTGGGCTGGAGACCAAGAAGTCTTGAGTGAGATTTTGTTCATTTTTAGTACTGAGAAGTTCCACAAGGAAAGGCAGGAAGTATGCCAAGTGAAGACTCTCAGCACCATCATACTTCATTTTGTTTAACCTTCACTGCCCAATTTGCTTTCTTCTTCTACATAGAACTACACATTTAGGCCGGGTGCAGTGGCTCATGCCTGTAATCCCAGCACTCTGGGAAGCCGAGGCAGACAGACTGCTTGAGTTCAGGAGTTCCAGACAAAGCGAGGTCCCATGTCTACCAAAAATACAAAAAATTAGCTGGGCATGTTGGCATGTGCCTGTAGTGACAACTACTCAAGAGGCTGAGGACGGCCAGAGGCGGTGGCTCATGCCTGTAATCTCAGCACTTTGGGAGGCCAAGGCGCACGGATCACCTGAGGTCAGGAGTTCAAGACCATACTGGCCAGCATGGTGAAATCCTGTCTCTATTGAAATACAAAAATTAGCCAGGTGTTGTGGTGGATGCCTGTAATCCCACCTACTCGGGAGGCTGAGGAAGGATAATCACTTGAACCCAGGAGGCGGAGGTTGCAGTGAGCCAAGATCATGCCATTGTACTCCAGCCTGAGTGACAGAGTGAGACTCCATCTTTAAAAAAAAAAAAAAAAAAAAGAGCCTGAGGTGGGAGAATCACCTGAGCCCAAGAAATGGAGACTGCATTGAGCCATAATCATGCCACTGCATTTCAGTCTGGGTGACAGAAGTGAGATCCTGTCTCAAAAAAAAAAAAAAAAAAAAATTACACATTTAAATAAGTAGTTTGGACTTTAAATCAGTCAGTGGTTTTCTTTTTTTTTTCTTTTTTTTTTTTTTTTGAGACGGAGTCTCGCTCTGTCGCCCAGGCTGGAGTGCTGTGGCCGGATCTCAGCTCACTGCAAGTTCCACCTCCCGGGTTCCCGCCATTCTCCTGCCTCAGCCTCCCGAGTAGCTGGGACTACAGGCGCCTGCCACCTCGCCCGGCTAGTTTTTTTTGTATTTTTTTTTTAGTAGAGACAGGGTTTCACCGTGTTAGCCAGGATGGTCTCGATCTCCTGACCTTGTGATCCGCCCGTCTCGGCCTCCCAAAGTGCTGGGATTACAGGCTTGAGCCACCATGCCCGGCCTCTTTTTGTTTTTGAGACGGAGTCTTGTCCTGTTGCCCAGGCTGGAGTACAGTTGCGCAATCTCGGCTCACTGCAAAGCCCTGCCTCCCGGGTTTATACCATTCTCCTGCCTCAGCCTCTCGAGTAGCTGGGACTACAGGTGCCTGCCACCATGCCCAGCTAATTTTTTGTGTATTTTTAGTAGAGACGGGGTTTCACCGTGTTAGCCAGGATGGTCTCGATCTCCTACCTCGTGATCCTCCCGCCTCGGCCTCCCAAAGTGCTGGGATTACAGGCTTGAGCCACCACGCCCGGCCACAGTGGTTTTCAATTGTTATCAAACTGGAGAAGAAAGCCAGGCACGGTGGCTCACGCCTGTAATTCCATCACTTTGGAAGGCCGAGGCAGGTGGATCACTCGAGGTCAGGAGTTTGAGACCAGCATGGCCAATATGGTGAAATCTCATCTTTACAAAAACTAGTCAGGCGTGGGCACACACCTGTGATCCCAGCTACTCGGGAGGCTGAGGCACAAGAATTGCCTGAACCCAGGAGGTGGATGTTGCTATAAGCTAAGATCACGCCATTGCACTCCAGCCTGGGCAACAGAGTGAGACTCTGTCTCCAAAAAAGGGGTGGGAGGGGAAGAAGATAGCAGTACAGGTAGGTGGAAGTCCAGACCTTTCCTGAACTTTTCAATCACAGCAGTACCCGTTTTGTCTGTCATTACACATTGGTCTTTATGTATGATTTTCCTTGAAAACAAGCGTCAGTTTTTGTTTAAAATGTTTACTTAAAATAAAGTTTAAAACCATAGCTAAGCCAAGAGAACAGTGCGGTCAAGTTAGCGAAACACCAAGCAGCTGCTTCTGTAAAAGATTGTTCAGGACACTGCAAAGTCGCTTAATGGCCGTCCTCTGATGGGTATCACGGCATCACAGCGGACGGACGAGGCGGGAGGGAGTGCATGCAGACCAAAACAAAACAAGAGTATTCAAAAACACCAGGCAATTTGAGGAGAAGCTTCAATCCCTTTGGTTCTCAGAAAATGGCTTAGTGAAGCTTTGCTGAAGACAAGGCAAGTGGCTGAAAACTGAGGAGAGGAAACGGTGGCTGGCAGCATCACTGCCCTTCTGACTCTCAGCAGTTTGCTTAAACTGAGAATTTGTCATGCACCCCCTTTTGACGGATCTGCTTGGAGCTTTGAAATCACAATGTGGTATTCTTAGTTTGCAGTGGGAATATCCTAAAAGACCTCCATCCTGGAAAATGTTTTTCTATTTGGGTGTGTCATGTGCAACAGTCCTCTTAGGGGGTGAGATTCGGTACTGGACAGCCTAAAGCGCACCGTGGGAACACATCTCAGAGCGACTCAACTGGAGGACTGGAACTCGGACCAACTGCGGGGGCTACTGAAGACACGTTTTACAGAAACTGCAGAAATCTAATAAAAAAGCCTGCAGAGCATCTTAAAATGCCTCAAGTCACAATAGATATCCTTCCATACCTGTTAGCTCGGCAAAAATTAAAAAATATTACAATACCAATTGTTGGCAGGCATGTAGAACAACAGGATCTTGTAGATACTACTGCTCGTATAAGGGTAATTTGGTATAACCATTTTAGAAAAGAAAATAGTATTAACTAGTGAAGTGGAAGGTATCTCTACTCTATGATCCAACAATTCCACACTTGGTATGTGTACCAGGTAACATATTCATATCAGCATCACTGAAATAACCAAAACCTTCAAACAACCTAGACAACCATTTAAAACAGAATGAATTAGCCAGGCACAGTGGCTCATGCCTATAATCCCAGCACATTGGGAGGTCGAGGCGGGAGGATTGCTTGAGTCTAGGAGTTTAAGACCAGTGTGGGCAACACAGGGAGACCCATGTCTACTAAAAATTTTTAAAAATTGGCCGGGTGCGGGGGCTCACTCCTATAATCCCAGCACTTCGGGAGACTGAGGCGGATGGATCACGAGGTCAGGGGTTTCAGACCAGCCTGGCCAACATGGTGAAACCCCGTCTGTACTAAAAATACATAAACTAGCCGGGAGTGGTGGCAGGCGTCTGTAGTCCCAGCTACTCAGGAGGCTGAGGCAGGAAAATCACTTGAACCCGGGAGGTGGAGCTTGCAGTGAGTCTAGACTGTGCCATTGCACTCCAGCCTGGGTGACAGAGCAAGACTCCGTCTCAAAAAAAAAAGAAAAAAATTTTTTAAATTAAAATAAAAAAAGAATAAATAATGTACAGCAGAATAAATAAATGAACAAAAATGAGCTATACACAACAATATGGATGTATTTTACAAACATATCATTGATCAAAAGAAGGAAGACAAAATAGACTATATTAATTAAACGTCCATACCACGTCCAAGAACTAAACTACATTGTTTAGGCATTAGGCATATGGTAAAACTATAAAGAAATGCAAGGATATGGTCATCACCAAAAACAGGAGAGTGAATACCTGGAGTGGGAGAGACAGTGAAGATCACAGAGAGGTTTCTCAAGGGCTTCTGGAGTTTTAGAAATGCTTTATTTCTTCACTGGGCTGGCGGGGCCATCGATGCTCCCTTTATAATTATGTGTTAAGCTGTATGTTTACATGTATGGGTGCTTATGTATGTTGTTTTGCACGATTTAAAAAAATACCTCAGTGGAGTTTTGAGACCAAACGTTTCAGCTGTTTCTTAAAAAGAGATATGCCGGAAGAGAACGCCGGCCTAGCCGAGGTATTTTTCAATACCCAGAAGATAATCCAAGCAAAAAGAATGGATTCATTCAAGATGCCTACTGGCTCCAATGAGACCAGGAAACTAGAGGAGAGTCTGCGAAGATGCAATACGGCTCGGTGCAGCCGTGGCTTGGTGCAACGGGCATGGCAACTGGAAGTGTCAGTGCGGTAGGGGCCTTCATATCATGGCTCAGCCACTCCCTATCTGAGAGTCCTTGGATAAGTTACTCAACCTCTTTGGGCTTCAGATGCACATCTGTAAAACAGGGCTCATAACAGTACCTACCTCACTGGTAGGTACCCTATACACTACCCTCACTGGGTAGTGTATAAAACACTTAGAATAAAGGTTGGCACGCAGCAGGCGTGTTCACTGCATGGATGGTCACTGTTAAGTGTTATCATCACCATCGCTAGAAATTGTAGGTTTCAAGAAGCCAATATTACGGCAGAACATTTGAGTCACTGAAGTCACAATGTAAGAACATGCTTTCATAGGTCCCAAGGAAAATGCTCACTACAGAATCTCTAGGGTCAAATTTTCATCATGGTTCAAAGCAAATGATCTCTGTAACTTTGAGTGGCCGAGGCAGGCAGATCACCTGAGGTCAGGAGTCTGAGACCAGCCTGGCCAACACAGTGAAACCTGTCCCTACTAAAAATGCAAAAATTAGCTGGGCGTGGTGACAGGCACCTGTAATCCCAGCTACTAGGGAGCCTGAGGCAGGAGAATCACTTGAACCTGGGAGGTGGAGGTTGCAGTGAGCTGAGACTGCACCACTCCATTTCAGCCTGGGTGACAGAGTGTCTGTCTCAAAAAAAAAAAAAAAAGGACAAAAGATCATCTTATGGTGACTTTTATTGGATAAGAAGGTCACTTAGGCTCCCTCAGCAGGGCCAGACTTCCAGGATCTGAGGAGGTCAGGCAAGTCCAGATTCTACCCCACCTGCCTAGCTGGCTGTCTTCCTCATATACACTGTGTCTGCCCCTGGCTGGTGACGCCTCTACTGTGACAAGACATCTTCTCTTTCTCCAAATGTCTCTCTTCTCTCTCAATTAATGTGGCAGCAAAAACTATTTCATAATTTTTAATTTAAATATTTCATAATTTTTAAAATAAAGATTGATGCCCTCATTTTCCATGTTTAAGCAGACTTGTGAAACTTCTAGGTTTCTCTCAAACATAAACCAACCCCAAATGAATAAAGTTGCTTTGCATTTGTACATGATTCTAAGCTTCCCCCGACTGTGGGTCTGAGGCCTTCATTTGGAAAAAAGGTCCCCATTCACAAAGCAAAGCATGTTTTCAAACATATCGCTGCATTTTATGCTCACATCAATGCCAGCTAGAAGGCAAGGGTGGAATCCAGGTCTTTCAGGGCTTGAACACAAGTGCTATCTTACTGCTGGGATGTTATAAAAGCCAGTAACAGTAACAGTAACAACAGCAAGGACACTGACGCCACTAGGTGCTGTATCACGCGTCCTGCGTCCTTTGTTGCAGGAGCTTGTGGTTTGTCATAGCTCCTCTATGAAGAAGGTACTATCTTTATTCCCATTTCTAGGGCTCAGAGAGGACAGCAGATGGGTTTAAAGCCAAAAAGGTAAACTATGTCCTGATACAAAAATGGATTTTAGGCCAGGCGCTGTGGTTCACACCTGTAATTCCAGCACTTTGGGAGGCCAAGGCGGGTGGACCACCTGAGGTCAGGAGTTCGAGATCAGCCTGGCCAATGTGGTAAAACCCCATCTCTACTAAAAATACAAAAAAAAATTAGCCAGGCGTGGTGGTGGGTGCCTGTAATCCCAGCTACTTGGGAGGCTGAGGGAGGAGAATCGCCTGAACCTGGGAGGTGGAGGTTGCAGTGAGCTGAGATCATGCCACTACACACCAGCCTGGGCAACAAGAGCAAAACTGCATCTCAAAAAAAAAAAAAAAAAAAAAAGGATTTTACTTTTTCAGAAAACTGAGGAAAATCAGGATAGACAGCATTGGGAAATTAGAAGATGAATATATAGGGGTGACAACATTACCAAACAATGGCTACAAGGCTGAGACTGTGACATCCATAGCTGGCTTGATCATGGTCAAATGGTGTGTGATAGCACCGAGATTCGCCCCACAGAATGGCCCTGAGCCCCAATTCACCCCGACATTCTGGGGATATAAAAAATGAGAACAGTTCCACACAGGCCTCTACCCAGGGGCCTCCTTTAAATGCCTTTCTCCCGAATTCTGCTCTAGTAAATCCAGGCCAGCCACTCCAGCTGGCCCACATATTTCTAAAACCCTCCTGCTAGTAGAAGCCTTAAAGATCAAACTCCTCTCTCCGCATGCTGCACAGACTGAGATCCACATGCTTCTCCACCTTCCCTCCTTTCTAGTCTCCTGTCATCACTGCCTCTGACCGAAGGCACTGTCACCTGCTGACAGGGGACAGGTCAAGAGTGGGAGCTGAAAGCCATCAGTGTCCTTTCAAAGGGGCTCTGCGGCCCTTCGTAATTTGTGCTTTTTGTTCTTTTGTGAGGGAACAGGAAGCAGGGGCTGGAAGTCAGAGAGTAAAAATAGCAAGGCGAAGAGCCCCACAAAGTCTCTCTTGTGCTGGGAGCCTCTTGGGCCAAAAGCAATACTTGGTCTGAGAACAAGGAGCCCGTTTGTGAGCAGCAAGGACCGGCTCCTTCCAGCCACCTCAGGCGCCAGGGCTAGGGGCCTGGCTTCTGAACAAGGACCACTCCCGGGTGGGGCCCGTGTGTGAAGCAAGCCCACTTCTAATCACCTTCTTCCCCGTAGGTTCACTTGTAGACATCCAAGGGTCAAATGAAAACAGATTTGCTTCTAGCAGCAGCTGGAAATTTCCTCTCCTGCTGCGGAGGGCACAGGAAGGAGGAAGGGGTGAGCTGAAAGTCTAAATTTAGCAAGGTCTGTACTACAGAGCACAAGATTTCCCTCGGGTCCTCAGGAAGGCAGTCGCTCCCTTCCTCAACATTTGTGCACCCAGGGCTTTGGGTGTGAAAGGCACCGGGTGGAGAGGAAAGAGGGAAGGTGGCTTAATTCATTCAACAAATGCTTCCTGTCTACTCTGTGCCAGACACTGCTTTACAGCTAGGGGTGCAGAGGTGATGACAATAGATGGGGAACTGCACACATGGCCTAAGACACTGCTTCTCAAGCATGAGAGTCACCTGGAGGGCTTGTGAGAACGCACACCGCTGGGGAGCCTCGGTCACTCTGGAGTGGGGCCCAGGGATCTTCACTTCTAGCAATCCCCACTTCTGAGAACCACTGGCCTAGGAAACAGAAAAGGTACTCATTCTTTTCTTTTTCTTTTTTGAGACTCAGTCTTGCTCTGTCGCCCAGGCTAGAGTGCAGTGGTATGATCTTGGCTCACTGTAACCTCTGCCTCCCAAGTTCGAGCAATTCTCCTGCCTCAGCCTCCCAAGCAGCTGGAACCATACGCATGTGCCATCACGTCCACATAATTTTTTTGCATTTTTAATAAAGACGGGGTTCTGCCATGTTGGCCACGCTGGCCTCGGGTGGTCTGCCCGCCTCAGTTTCCCTAAGTGCTGAGATTACAGGCATGCACCACTGTACCCGGCCAGGTAGTCATTCTTTTTCATCAAACTCCATCTAACTACTGGTTCCACAGAAGAAGAAATGCGACGTGTGTATTCAGTCATTCATTCATCCACTTACTCATTCTTCTGTATTGATGACCTCCTATAAATGCCAAATATTATCTAGAAGCTGGGAATACAGCAATAAATAAGAGAGGCAAACTGGGTAATGTGATCAGTCGTGTCTGGGGATAGGGTGGGCTATTTAAGAGGATGGTCTGGGAAGGCTTCTGAGGGAGTGAGGTCTCCCTAAAGTAGCAGAAGGGGCCAGCCTTGGGAAGGGACAAGAGAACAGCATTCCTGGAAGAGAGAACAGCAAGGGCAAGGTCATGTGGCTGGAAAAAGCCTGTATGTCATTACAACAGAAAAGTCACTCGATTCGGGTGAGAGGTCTGTGATAAGGTGTAAAGCCCCATTGGCTAAAGATTCATCCTTTAAGCAAAGGATTATCTGAAGCTATTATGTGATGTGATTTGTATTTTGAAAAGATCAGAAGAATAATCTGCACAATGTTCCCATTCTTGAAGGGATCTTTCTGATCTCTTACAAAGTCTTGGTGGCAGCTGCTACTACTGACTCTTTCGAGCAATGTTATTCTCGACCGAGCTTAATGCTTCAATCCAAACTATTTGAATTTAGCCTTAAAACTCTTTTTCAGGCTGGGCACAGTGGCTCGTGCCTGTAATCTCAGCTACTCCAGAGGCTGAAGTGGGAGGACTGCTGGAGGCCAGCAGCTTGAGACCAGCCTGAGCAACATAACAAGATTCCATCTCCCTCCCCCAACCAAAAAAAAATTTTTTTCTTTTTTTTTTCTTTGAGATGAAGTTTCGCTCCTGTCGCCCAGGCTGAATGCAATGGCACAATCTCGGCTCACTGCAACCTCCGCCTCTCGGGTTCAAGTGATTCTCCTGCCTCAGCCTCCCGAGTAGCTGGGATCACAGGTGTGCGCCACCATGCCTGGCTAATTTTTGTATTTTTAGTGGATGGGGTTTCACCATGTTGGCCAGGCAGATCTCAAACTCCCGACATCATGTGATCCACCTGCCTTGGCCTCCCAAAGTGCTGGAATTACAGGTGTGAGCCACTGCACCTGGCCCAAAATATATTTTTCTAAACACAGTGGCTCTCCTCTTTTGCCTCTTTTTCTCTCTCTTACTACTTAGTCCCTTTATTTTTTCTGGCCCAACGTTTGTGTTGTCAGAATACAGCAAGTAGGGCTCTTCACTTCCTCCAGCTTCACCACCAATTTTGGAAGTCAATCAACAGCCCAGAGCCAGGACTCTGGGTTTAGATCATGAATAGGTTTGCTGAGGGTTCCAGGCAGCAAACAGAGGCCGCTTAGAATCTGAGATGAAATCGTCCTCAACCAAAGGAACGGGCAGAAGCACTGACTATGGTAAGAAAGGGACAGGCCCCAAAGTGTCCAAAATTTGGGAGCGCCCAGAATCCTGACCCACCGGCCTACCAGAGGGGAGGAAAGCCTGCCCGCAGAGTTTCAAGGCCCTTATACTTCTTAATATGTCTTTCCAAGACATAGTTTAGGCCTTGAAATGTCTACCACAGCCTCAGAAAAACTGCACTTTGTATTCAATTGAGCTTCCCTGTGGTAGCATTATTTTAACAGTTGTCAAAAAAAGAAAAAAAAAAAAAAAAAAAAAACCTTAACAGTTCTGGGACTGTTAATTTCCTAACACCTTTCCCCATATTTTTCATTAAAAAATTAATGTTAAGATTTCTAAGTATCTTTGAAATAGGAAGCTATTTGTAGCTGAGGATTTTTCTGTTGAGGATTCTTGAGTAAATATTCCAAGAACTCAATACTTAAATGGTCCTTAAATTTGGGTTTTTTAACATTACATACTTTGTCTATTTTTATCAAGCATGTTGGCATAAAATCAACACAAAAGTTTCTTAATTTAAACGCTTAGAGGTATAGTCTTTGCTGGGCTTACTCAACTACATTTTTCTCGGGGCTGTATTACTATCGGGAACAGGAGCTCTGTAGCCACACCGACAGCCTGGAATTGAATCTAGCCCCAATGCCTGCTAGCTGGTTGACCTCAGAGAAAATGGTTTAAATTCTAATGACCCGTCTGCTCTCTGTAAGACAAGACTGATTTCAGCTCCTACCTCACAGGGTGGATGTGGAGCAAAGAATGTGGCGCAAAGCCGAGCACATAGTAATCACTCAGTAAATGTTTATTATCGTTAGCTATCAATTGTTACATTCATATGTGACTTTGGAAAAAATATTCTGTAATTCAAAACATTTTTTGAAATGCCGTCAACCACAGTGTGTTTCTTCATTAAAAAATATGATTTCCGAGAGTCTGCAACAACCACTTTTTTTTTTTTAATTATTAAAAAGGTAATTTGTACTTAGATCAAGAAAACTAGATAATAACACTGGCCATCCACATGTCAATTTAGAAATGACGTATCACGTGTGAACACATTTGTTTGAGTATATCATGCCTCTTTCATCAGAACGTGGCTGTTTTCTGTCATGTAGTTGACCCCTTAGAGAAACAGAAAGGAAGTCAGAACAAAATAGTTTAAATCTGTTTTCTATTTAAGACATTCTTGATGGGGGACTGCTTTTGCTCCACCTCACATTCCCTTTCTTTTTTTTTTTGAGGCGGAGTTTCACTCTTGTTGCCCAGGCTGGAGTGCAATGGCGCGATCTCGGCTCAACTTTTGCAACCTCTGCCTCCTGAGTTCAAGCAATTCTCGTGCCTCAGCCTCTCAAGTAGCTGGGATTACAGGTGCCCACCAGCATGTCCGGCTAATTTTTGTAGTTTTAGTTGAGACGGGGTTTCGCCATGTTGGCCAGGTTGGTGTGGAACTCCTGACCTCAGGTGATCCACCAGCTTTGGCCTCCCAAAGTGCTGGATTACAGGCATGAGCCACCGCACCCGGCCTCCACCACATATTCTCATGCAAGTATGCAGATAGGATGTGATCAGAGGTTGGTAGAAGATAAAAGAAAATTATAACTCTCTGTTCAGAGACTATTAACCAAAACCAAACACAATATAGTCAGGAGGACTCTGCACATAAACTTAAAACTAAAAGGCATGAAATGTAAGCAGCTAAAAATTACCCAGATGGAAAATCTGTATTTGTAAATATTCACCCATCCATCTGTCCATCCATCCATATATTTATATATAATTAAGGTTAATCAGATGACCTGGTTATAGAATATTTTAGATGTAATAAAATATTTTAATATTTTAATTATCACTGGAACGTCTAATTCTAAATACCTCCACACACAATAAAACACATATTTTCTAACTAGTGATATTAAAGTCTTGAGATGAAGTGAAGTATAACCTAAGAACATTATTTCCTTTTAGAGTGTGCACATAGTATACAACATAGCACTACTGAGAACCTCAGGTTTAAGGGTCTTCCTTCCAAGAAAGTTTAATAAAAACTTAAAATCTGGGTAAAGATTTGTATTTTACTTTAAGAAAACTAGAGACAATTATGGTAATCTCAATTTTGTCTTCTTGAGAAACACTGGGAAAAAAACTGCATTGAAATCACAACCCTTAAAAATCCAAAAGCCGAAGCATAATAATGAAAGGAGAATGGGTGTAGGTGAGCATGGTCTTGAAATCAGCAATTTTTGATAATCTCCTATCTCTCTCCCTTTCTTCCTTTTTTGAGACAGGGCCTTGCTTTGTTACCCAGGCTGGAGTGCAGTGGCAAGATCACGACTCACTGTAGCCTTGACCTCCTGGGGTTCAAGCGATTCTCCCATTTCAACCCCCTGAGTAGCTGGGACTACAGTTGCCCGCCACCATGCCCAGCTGATTTTTAAATTTTTTGTAGAAATGGAGTCTCATTATGTTGGCCAGGCTGGTCTTGAACTCCTGACCTCAAGTGATCCTCTCGCCTCAGCCTTCCAAAGTGTTGGCATTACAGGCATAAGCCACTGCACTCAGCCTTAAGTTTTGATAATTTTAAAAAGTAGAGATCACATCGTATTTAGATAAAATAGCTAGGCAGGCTTTATTACTTTTTCCTCCAGCTGTCTGCCTATCCTACTCCCCTAATGAGTGACAGCAATACATCCTGTTCAATACCAGGCAGGATTATTTAGGTTTGGCAGGAAGACTATCCAGTCACTCGTCCTAACCACAGTATTCCAGAAAGATCTATGATTATATGGAAATTAAGCTAAGGGTAACTGCACAACATCATTCAGAGAATGTGCCCTGCTGTCACATCCTCTGTCAACCCAACCTTTCAACTTCATTTTATTATTATTTCAGAGTGAGCAGCAGGAGAAGAGAAGACAAAATGCAACCAGGGGCATGTATCTTTCTTTGGCTTCCATACAATTAAACAGAGAGAATTACTAGTGGCATCACACTCTTTCAAGGTAGACAGGTTTGAAAATATATTAAATGGAGACAATTTTCTTTTCTGTTATTTTGGCAGGATCTTCAATATGCTTTTCTCTTAGAGCTGCAGTCCTCTGGCTAGTATACAACAGCAACGATCACAAAATGGAAGCTACTTTAGAGGTTGCCTTGATCAACTCCAACGTCATTACTCTTCTAAATGGGCATGCCAGGACTTGATTTCCCGCTTAAGTTAAATACTTCAGCAAAAGATCATTATGGAGAATTTGGGCAACTGACACAGTATTCAACGACAATTTGGCCTTTTATCAGCATATTACAAGCACAAGCTGAAGTGGGCGTCATGTTTTGGAAAATCAAAATCTGTGTGGGAACATTATTATACTACACTCTCATAGATTAGAATGCATATTATATTATACATATGCATAGACCATATACATTTTATTTCTGATATAAGAACTATAGCATGCACTTCCAGAGCACTACAGGACTTCCAAAGAGCTATAATTAATCCAATCTCATCTGATTCCACAAAATCTTGCTACAGATGCAGAGCAGGTATTATTCTCATTTTACTAAAGAAACAGATTTCAGCAATGTTAAATAACTTGATCAAGGTTAGGAAAATGCTTATCATTTGGCTGTGGAAAAATCCTGGTGTATTTTTGTTTGGGAGCCATCCTATTCGCGTAGCGTATTTTAAAGGTTAAGTGCCCTTAAAAAAATCAGTAGAACAGAGGTAAACTGTTCAGCCTGTCAGAGTGGTTAATGGACAAGCTTTAATATTTGATGTAAAAAAAGGATTTTAGACTATGGAAGGGGAGGAGGAGTGCAGAGAAAAATGTTTTTCTGAGATTATGTTGTAAAAACATACTTAAAGGGATCAGAGTAAAAGCTTCTTTCTTATTACTCCTCTGAGTAATAAGTGGAGTACCTCTACCTACATTAAAAAAAGAATTTGAGGCAGCCTATAGAAAACATATAATATATTTCAGTCAATAAATAACACAAGAGAATAGACCCATGGGGTTAAGATATTTAAATTACTGATAAAAAAATTTACAAAGTTTTAGTTATCTAATAAAAGAAGTTCATCAAAAACTGTGTTCATCAATAGCCAGTCTTTCCTACAGCAATATAAACTTTTAGTTGGAAACATGGCTACCTTATATAAAGGCTACATTTCCCAGTCTCCCTTGCAGCTAGGTGTGACCATGCAAGTAAATTCCAACCATTGAAGTGTGAAGCTCAAGGACTGTATGGCAATTTCCAAGAGCCCTCCTTTTGGAAAAAAATGCAGTCAGGCATACTTTTTCCTTCTACCTGCAACAGAGATGCTATCTTGGACTATGAGGACATAGCCTAGGGACAGCAGAGCAGGGAGGCGGAAGAAATTTGGTTCCTGAAGTCTTTGTAGGGCAGAGCCATCATATCAGTGGACTGATACTGCCAGGCATCTATGTGAAAGGGAAATACATTTTTATTGTAATAAGTCACAGTTATTTTGGAGTCTTGTATTACTAGTAGTTGAAGTTCATCCTATTTAATTCATCTCACAGCAGAAAACTAAATTTCAGACCTAGTATCTAGGAAAGAAATAGCTTCTAATGGATTAGCTTTGCAATCTCCTATTCAAACACAAACATATAAGCATCTAAATTATACAGTTGGGTTAAGAAACCTGATTCCCATCTGGCCTAAGACTCTTTCTAAAACATCATATTGTTAGAATATAACTTCATCGGTTATGACTCATTCACTTACCACCACTCACCAATCCAAGCATCTTAACCTCATTTCCAAGCATTGTCAAAAATGCAGACAAATGCAGACCAAATGCAGACACTGCATTGGGCTTATTTTTTCACAAACTTCAAGGAATACCTGTAGGATTCAGTCAACCACAAACAACATCCAGTCATTAATCTGACTCAAGGCTTTTAATTCTTTGATCTATGCCATTCTCCTCCTCAAGCCCCTCCAATTCTAGGTCAAGAGAGGAAAGCAAACATTCTCTAGGGGCTAACAAAATGGAAAAACCAATTAGCTGCCACACACCTGTGGAATACCTTGGTTTTTCTTTCCCAGCAATGAAAATGTGATATGCAGAGCTCTGAGTTTTTCAAAGATGCAGGAGCTATTGACAGAAAGGAGGCAGGGGTATTTGTGGATCCCATCTGCCAGGGATGCATGTACAGAAACTGCCATTTTTTTTTTTACACTTCTCAAAAATAGAATCTAGCAAAAGACAATATTAGGTAATTGAGCCAAAATTCCAGGAAAGGACCAGTAAATGAAATAATTATTCTCAAAATTTTCAAACAATAATTCATGCTCAAAGTTTAGAAGGACATCCTCCTTTCTGTAAAGATGAGAATATGGAACTGTCTGGTGTTTAAATTGCAAATTCTCAGTTGCAAAATGTTCAAAAAGGTCTCTTATCGATGCCATAAATCATAAATTGAACAGATCTAAGTTCCTTAAAGCAAAGACCAGATTTGTTGTTCTTTTCACTATAATTAACCAAGGTACTGCAAACATGTCCCATACGTCATAGGTGGGCAATGTAAGTTTTCTGAATATAAGAGAATGTATTTGGGAGTGGTCCCCTTTTCTTTCTATCTCATTCTGAGAAACTACAAAGGTTGCCTAGACAATGTCCATATGAATGGGAAAGAGGAGGACAAAGAAATGGGGGAAGGAAGGAAGGAAGGAAGGAAGGGAGGAAGGGAGGTAGGGAGGAAGGGAGGAAGGGAGGAAGGGAGGGAGGGAGGGATTCGGGTGGGGGTTGGGGAGTACATACCACCATACAGCCTGCATGGGGAATCTGAGTCCTCCTTTGCTATGACATCCAAAAAAGATTCAGAAATGCTGTTTGCTATTTTTTATTCACCCACAAATGTACTAGTTAACCCACTAGGCCTCGAATTCCAGCCAGTAGCTAAAATTATTTTCCTATGAGAAAAATGCTCTTGAAGCGTTAGAGGTTTCTTATCTGCAGGGTCTCTGGGAAGGTTTCCAAATCTGTTACACTACAGAAATACTTTGGTTCTTTTTTCCCCTTCCTCATTGCAAAATCCAAGCCTCTCGCTTGTGAAAATTATGATTTATACCAGGTTTTTGTCCTGGGCTAGCTCCAGTTCCTTCCTTCTGGATCTACTGGTAGTTAGTGTCCATTTGTTAATGATGGTCTTTCTGCTCTTGAATTCTGGAATGTTCTAAGCATCTTCCTCCTCAAACTCATTCCATTACTTTTTCCGTTTCTTCTTTTTTTTTGAGACAGGGTATTGCTCTCTGTTGCCCAGGCTGGCAGGCAGTGGCACAAACATGGTTCACTGCAGCTTCAAACTCCTGGGCTCAAGCAATCTTCCTGCCTCAGTTTCCTGAGTGGCTGGGACCACAGGTGTGCATCACCACACCCAGCTAAGTTTTTTGATTTTCTAGCGAGACAGGGTCTTGCCATGTTGCCTAGGCTGGCCTCAGATTCCTGGGCTCAAGCGATCCTTCTGCTTTGGCCTCCCAAAAGTGCTGGGATTTCAGGCATGGGCCACCGCGCCCGGCCTCTTATTACTTTTTCTCTGAAAGGAATTACTATAAATGAAAGGCCTTTGAGAGAAGACTCTGCTCATCACACATAAATGATCCTTAGATCTCAGAAGTGGGAATAGAGAAACATTCTTTGGAAGTAAATGAATCAGATGCTATATCAAAGTCTTCCTCACTGCTGACAAAAATACTGACAAGAATTGCCTATTTTGGCAAGCATCAGTGGGACTAAATGCATGGCTATGTCAAGAAGTTTGTCCTAGACAGCTGTTTGCGCTTTCTTCCTCATAGAAACAAATATTGCGTGTCTTCCTGTGTTGCAGATGTGCTTTGATGAATGAACTGAGTGCATCTACCCTTCTCTTTAGAAAATATGAATTACAGTGGGAAGTACCCAACCATGGAGCCCAGAACAGAAAGGAATTGAAAGAAAACACAGAATTTTAAAAATTTCCTTTGAAGAATGCAACGGTACAAGTTACTTTTAAAAGTAAGAGTGCAGTTTCACTGTAAATTTTACATGGGCTTTTTTTTGTTGTTAAGGGTAATACCATTTTATATCCCCCCAACCCCCCACCAACTTTCTGCTTCCATGACTAACTCATTTAAAAAAAAATAAATTCTGCTCTGCTAATAGAGCAAGAACTGAAGATTTTCTTACTGTGAATAAAGGCTACATACATTTGTTCTTGGCAGATGTCAACTGGTCACCCTGGAAAAGCTTGACCCTCTTTCATGGCCACTGGGTCTGTTTGAGAAACACACCTACAAGCATTGAACTAGTAAGCTATCCTTGAAAAAAACAAGCCATAACTGTTTCACCTACCTGTCATCTGATTCAACCAACAACTGCAATGCTGTTATTTTTCACTGAGCAAAACCACATAAAATTATATCCATACATTCATCAATAAAAATACGATAAATCATTTTTTCCCCAAAAGAAGTAAACAATATACACCCTATGGCCCAGCAATATCAAGTGTGTATGCCACATGCCTTATGCAGTTCCATTAGAGGAATGTGTGGGGTGCTCCCTGTCATACTAGGAAAATGGGGGCAACCGGCGAGTCCATCACTCTACCAGGGGAAAGGTAAAATGTGTTGGATTCACAGCATGGAGCACCATCCAGCCACTGGAAACAATGCACCTGATGTACACAAAGCCTAAGGATACATCTCCAAAACACAGTACACGGGGAAAAACACCCTTTGAATAAATTAAACACACACACACACACACACAAATGCACACTGCAAGTATAGTTTTGAACAAAAAGTTACTCATTAAACACATTAGAATAGTAGCCGGGAGCAGTGGCTCACACCTGTAATCTCAGCACTTTGGGAGGCCCAGGCGGGCAGATCACAAGGTCAGGAGATCAAGACCATTCTGGCTAACACGGTGAAACGCCATCTCTACTACAAGTATAAAAAATTAGCTTGGCATGGAGGCACGTGCCTGTAGTCCCAGTTACTTGGGATGCTGAGGCAAGAAAATTGCTTGAACCCGGGAGGTGGAGGTTGCAGTGAGACCAGATCGCTCCACTGCACTCCAGCCTGGGCGACACAGCGAGACTCCATCTCAAAAAATAAAATAAAAAAATGGTTGACTATGGGTGGAAAAACGTGGGAGCTAGGTAAGGAAATAACAGCAAGTAAGCAAGCAAGTACATTAAATAAGAGGGATGCTTTGCATGCATGGAGTAGGGATGAAAATATATCATGAATTATGACATATAATTAACTGCTTACAATTTAGGTCCAAAACAAACTTGCATTTTTAGATTTATATATTTTTCTTAACTATAAAAATACCAGTGAAAAGTCACCAAAGATACAGACATTATTTAAATCATTACTGAAGGGGCCCAAGGCTCTGAAAAGCCCCAAGTTCTAGAGATGTGCTGTCCAATAGCGGAGTCAGTGGCCACCTGGGGCTATTGAGCATATTAAACAAATCTAGTCCAAATTGAGATGTGCTGTCAGTATAAAACACACATGAATTTGGAAAACAATAAAAAGGATATAAAATAATATTTATATGGATTCTATGTCAAAATGATAATATTTTTTATATAGAGTTACATAAAATAGATGATTAAAATTAACTTCATCTATTTCTTTTACTTATTTTAATGTGGCTATTAAATATTTAACATTAGGGATGTGGCTCACATTGTATTTCTAATGAATGGCAGTATTTTAGAAACTTCCAGTGAACCAGAGGTTCAAGAGAGATTCTTTTTATAAAATTTATTTACTGCCTCAAATTGGAAGGTCCTGGAAAACATCATGTGGTCCCATGACTGGAAGGATATAAAACTTGTTCTGAATTATATTAAAATTCTAGGTAAGGAATGGCCAACAATTTTGAAGCACTCATAACCTTCTATTGCTCTCACTTTCAACACTTTCACCCTTCTCTAGAATTAACGCTGCTCTTTAGAAATTCAAGTCCAATCCTTGAAACTAAACACAAAGAATATCCTAATATAACTCGTACTGAAACTATGATTTAAATAGGAAAAAAGCTGATAATTTATCAATATAGATGCACAAATATGTGATTTAAGCATCTACTACTGGAACGTATTTTTAAAATCAAAATGACCTTTGTATTAACAATTTAGAGACTATATATGCAGTAATCCCTCCCCCCTCGTTCTGTGTCTCTGTCACATGTGGACTATTTTCCCCAAACTCCTTTGTATGCACCAACTGCTATGTAGTAAAGGCTGCCACACTCTTTTATGACAAGATTCTTGCATTTTCATCTTTGTGATGGCAGTGGTAGCCCATCTGGAGTGCTGCTATGATGCTGGCTGTAGTGGAGGAGGCATGGCCAGGGCTGTGGACTCCACCAGCCAGAGGGAGCTGGGAACAGGCGGACGCTGCCCCACCTTCCAAGTTGGAGGGGCGGGTGCACCACCCTCCTGGGCGCAGCTGCAGCCGCCCAGCTGCTAATGTGGACCCAGGCATCTCTGTACTCTTGGGGGCCTAGAAAGACCCATGCCCCTGCAGGCTCAGAAGTGCCTGTTCCTGCTGCCTGGCCTCTCCCCGCTCCAATTTTGGAGCAGTTGTGGCTGAGTCTGGGCACTGTCACAACCCGGATGGGCATGTGCGTGCTTGAGGCAGTGCTGGCATGCCAGCCCCCTGCTGCCTCAGCCCCCTCCAAACTTTGGGCACCAACAAGCACAGGAGAGAGGCTGAGGGGAGGTTAAGGATAGCTCAGCACAGGTCTGCAGGCATCCCTCAGCATGAACAGCCTGGGCACCATGGGCACTGTGAATGGCAGGTTAATGGTGGCAGGAGGCAGACAGGCTCCTGGGCAGACAAGGTCGGGTCCCCAGTGAAACTCTACCTTCAGGCCAGGGACAACCAGAAGCCTAGGGGCTGGGCTGCCAGTTCTATGGACCAGGGTGAGAATTTATGGTGCGTTTTTAGGCCTGCCCATGGTCACCCATGGACCAATCAGCATGCACTTCCTCCTCTCTGAAGTCCATAAAAACCCCAGGTTCAGCCAGACTCAGGCAGATGACTGGATCAACTGCCTGTGGAGAGAAGCTAACCCAGTGCGTTTCCTCTCTGCTGAGAGCTGGGCAGATGACAGGATGACCTGGCTGCACAGAGGAGCTACCCACTGTGGGTCTCCTCTGAGTTATTCTGTCACTCAATAAAGCACCTCTTCGCCTAGCTCACCCTCTACTTGCCTGTGTACCTCATTCTTCCTGGACGTAGGACAAGAACTCGGGACCTGCAGAATGGCAGGGCTGAAAGAGTTGTAACACAAACAGAGTTGAAACACACCACTTGCTTGCCACATTGCGGGCAATGAGAAAAAGAGCTCTCCCTTTGGGGAGCGCAGGCCTAGGAGCTCCCTGAGCCAGGGCTGTGACTCCCTCTTTGGGGCTCTGTGGTTCCTGGCATCTCCAAGCTTCTGGGCACCACCGCGTTTACCAGTGCCAGCTATGGAAGCTATTTGCAGTATGCCTGGTCCAGCCACAGCCTCATAGGGAGCCAGTGCCCATGCCAGCACCTGGAGCTGCCTGCTCCACCACAGCTGGTGTGCCTGGCTGTGTGCAGTGGCCGGACCCCATGCTCACTCAGACAACCCTTGCCACTCGCATCTGGCTCACTTTTGATAGGTGTGGGATCCAGGTTAGAAGCGTGAGCCAAGTGCAGCCTCCCAGGCCAAGTGGGTGGAATGAGCCCAGCAGGCCTGAGCAAAACTCAGGCAAAGGTGTCACCAGTCAGAGGTTTCAGGTCAGAAAAACGGCATCTCCAAGGATCCTGTGACATTTGTACCCCCAGCACTAAGCACAGTGCCTGGGACATAATGGTTAGACAATAGCTATCCATCCAGTGGAAGGGAGGGCTTTTAGAGGGGTAGGCTGAGATGCTGGGTAGAAATAGAGTCAGATAATTTACGTTCTTTTATATAAGATAGCTTTTAAAAAGCATAAAAAGTGCCAAACACTGAGCAGTGTTTTCACATTTCATCAACAACAGCAGCCACACTAACATTTACAGAAGTTCTGACAGTGTGCCAGGCACTGTTGTTCTAAGCACTTTCTATGTATCAGCAGCCCTTTAAGGTTGGTGTCATCTCCCCATTTTACAGCAGAAACATAGAGGAGGGAAGTAACTGACTACGGTCCCAGAGCCAGTAACAGTGGGCTGGGATTTCAGCTGGGCAGTCATATACCAGAACCTATGTTCCTGAGTACCTATGAGTCAATATACAAAATTCTATTTCAGAATTTGACTCCAGAAAAGTACAGTGCTCTTAGATGCATGCTCTGCTTGCTAACCTCCTTAATACTGCCTCAGTCTATACTTTCCAGGGCCTCACTTGGATTCAAAACTGGCTTCATGACTGCTTACTGTGACTACAGTACTCCCTCTAATCATACAACAGCTATTAATTTCTCATAAACATCCATTTCAACCAATTCTTGTTCCTCTTCCTGTACAAAATGAGATTTCCTTTAGAATGGCACTGCACGCAATGCCCTCTTCAATATGGCTTCTCCTCTCTTTGCCATCTCATTTCCTGATGCCCCATTCCAATCTAGTATCCAACTGGACACTCACTGGTCTCACAACATGCCTTACATTTCTGTATCCCTGGGCCTTTGCTGGGCCTCTGGGCTAGAATCTCCTGTTTCTCTATCTGACACTAAAACCTGTTCATTCTTCAAGGGTCACTTCCTCCACAAAACTTTTCCTAATCACCCACTGTTGAAATAAACCTGTTCCTCTCTTGATATGGTTTGGCTGTGTCCCCACCCAAATCTCATCTTGAATTGTAGCTCTCATAATTCCCACATGTTCTGGGAGGGACCTGGTGGGAGGTAATTGAATCATGGGGGCAGTTTGCCCCATACTGTTCTGATGGTGGTAATAAGTCTCACAAGGTCTGGTGGTTTTATAAGGGATTTCTCCTTTCCCTTGGCTCTCATTCTCTCTTGTCTGCTGCCATGTAAGACGTGCCTTTTGCCTTCCACCATGATTGTGAGGCCTCCCCACCCATATGGAACTGTGAGTCCATTAAACTTCTTTTTCTTTATTCACTACACAGTCTCAGATATGTCTTTTTCAGCAGCGTGACAACAGACTAACACATCTCTGTACTACCATCTCCCTTTAGAGACAAATTATTCAGGGCAAATTTCGACTTAGCATTATAGTTTCTAGTGTGACACACCCACCTCCCTTAGCTCCCACACCCTGCAGTTAAGGACTGTATATGTGTGAGATCCATAATAAATGCTTGTGAGAAGAAAATCTAATGAAAAGTGGACGCTGTTTTTTGCAGGACTCTAAATACCACATTCATGAGTTTAGAATTTATTATACAGGCAACATAATGCTATCAAGAGTTCGGAGCAGGGAAATCCGTATGTTTCAGATTATTATTATTGACAACATAGACAACAGATGAGATGAAATTGTATTAGTGTAAAAGACTATCCTAACGTGTTCAAAAATTACATCTCAATACGTGAAAATATAGAGCCAAATAACATATCATTATGAATTCTGCATTCCCATTTAATTTTGCTATCAATATAAATCAGTGATTAAAAACCCAGTCCCTGGATGTTTTAAAGAGTCCTTCCTCCCAGTGTGTAACTGTTGTCATGACAACATGACTTCCAGCTGTATCTCTGTGAACAAGCTTATGTTTAAAGAGAGAGGACAAGAATCAATCAGGTTAAATAAAGAATACATTGACCAGTTTTGGATTGTAAAGGGAACATGTTTCAACCCAAAGATACCCAATATAATCTTCTTTAAAATCCCTGTAAGTAATAGAATCAGGCTGGGCTTTTTCAATCAATAAAATTGTGCTTAGCATCTACATTCTTCACATATAATGATAACACAAACTTAAGTGCTACATAACAGCCCTGTAATTAGTCAGGGATTTTTCAAAACATATCCTGCCCTTACATGTATTGATATTATCCTAAACCTGCCTATGTCAGAGGGGATTCATCTTTTTTCTGCCCTCATCCTCATCCCTTCTACAGGATGTTTTCTCATGAGGAAGCATCCCTTTATTCAAAGGAGTTGGGGAAGAGGGATGGAGGCCCATTATCCTGGAAGTCCATTATCTCTCCTACCCTCCCAAATATTCTAAAAGTTGGACATCTTGGCATGACTATATAAATTAATTTGAAGATTCTATGGGAACCACTAATTACTCATTAATAAGGGTCATGAATAAATGAGAGCTTGACTTAAACGTTTATGAACAAAATGAAAGACTTCCCTTAGTATGACACTGCACTCGATGCCCTCTTCGGTATCGTTTCAATCTCCTCATTTCTTTTCTCATTCTCCTCAGAATCAATTTCCTCATTTTTTCCAAGCAATAATTTTAGATTAACATTGCGACCTCTCCCCTTCCTTTTTGTTGAGCCAAAGGCACTTAAACTAACTGCATTTGGGTTTTGTTTGTTTTAAGACTGAAGACAGCCTCATGCATCCATTCTACTTCAGCAATGGTCTTGCCAGTGGGACTAGAATGTTCTGACACCATGGGCTAGACTCAGAGTAGTTCTCGCCAGGGTTCTATCTCAGGACACATGAAAATGTATGGGAGTGACGGGTTCTCACAATGAGGCACCACTGGTAGGTAGAGGCCAGGCACACTAATGAGCAGGGCAGGTTAGTTAAGGGTAACCCACTGCCCTCGTTTCCTGGAACCAGGCCAGTTTTAGCACTGGAAGTCCCACAAGCCAGGAAACCCCTCAGTCCCAGGCAAACCACCACCTTAAGTCCAGCACAAACCAAAGACTGTCCCTTCCCAAACACTGGAGAGCTTCCTCTCTCTCGAACAGTACGTATATATTTGCCTCTATGTCTTCTAAGAATTCTCCATGGTCCAATAACTAAACAGTCCCCTTCTGACTGTGCCATTTATTTACAGCTTATGTCTCAACATTTTCCTTCATACAGACTTGTAACCTTAGAAGTTCCTAGCATGGGTGAACCTTCAAGCTCACTTTTGTGAGAATGATTCCCACACCAAGGCTATGAAACATCTTCTTACTGCTCAGTAGATTTCTACCGACTGATAAACTCCAGCAAAACATAACAACAGGGGGCTACTAACACGATTCTTTCTTATGAGACCCAAACTCTAGGAGGAAGAAAAAAAATTAATCCTAAAATTTAAACATACTGAGAAACAGACCAGTGACTTTTTAAACCTGAATTCTCTTAATCTTTCATTTCTTTCATTAATTTTTTTACAAGTAATTTCCTCCATTACTTTTAAGCTGAGAAGGCATGTTATACTACTGACAAGTGTAAAAACTAAATTCTCTACTTATTCATTCAAATAAAGGACACAATAATTGAAGTGAGATCTCTAAGGATTATATTATACATCTTTATGCGGAAGCAGGAGAAGCTTTCTCTGGGAAAATGGTTAAGTCAGCTGCTTTCCATTCTCCTTAAATTTTCCCATTCTGAGGCTATTAGACAACATAACCGCTCATGGATTCTGCAATATTTTTCCCAGAAATGTTTTCCTTATATGGTCATCAGAGGAGCACTGATCTCTATTTAGTAACAGAACTTAAGAGGTCTGAAGGAGTTAATATCTCAAATTTAGTACTAGAAAATGTTTCAAAAGTAGAGAAAGAAAACCTATCATATATCCCCTTCTTTTAACACCTTTTGAATCCTAATCTGACACCAGGTGGCAGATATTTTGCTTTAACATTAGTGAAAGTAATCCCTTAAATTCTTGGTCTACATTCAAATGACTGACTTATTAATAGGTATGAAAAGTCTGTACTGCATAGTGAATCTTTTCATGTTCAGATTTGAGCTTCAACTTTAGTGTGTATTCTTAGGGGACAATTAATTTATGAGAAGAATGACCAGAGAAAACTAAAATATAATACTTGGTTTCAATCTCTAAAATCAAATGAAAGTGCTCTCAACAAAAAATAAAATTCCCACAAATAAAAATCCACACTCAGATAAATTATAGACTATTTTTACTGTTCAATTTTACAGAGGATTAATCCAACAATCCTTTAAAATAGCAAAATCCTGGCAGGGCACGGTGGCTCACGCCTGTAATCCCAGCATTTTGGGAGGCCGAAGCAGGTGGATCACGAGGTCAGGAGATGGAGATCATCCTGGCTAACACGGTGAAACCCCGTCTCTACTAAAAATACAATTAGCTGGGCGTGGTGGCGGGCGCCTTGCCTGTAGTCCCAGCTACTTGGGAGGCTGAGGCAGGAGAATGGCGTAAAACCAGGAGGCGGAGCTTGCAGTGAGCAGAGATCGCGCCACTGGACTCCAGCCTGGGCGACAGAGCGAGACTCCGTCTCAAAAAAAAAAAGAAATAAAATAAATAAATAAATAAAATAAATAAATAAGTAAATAAGATAGCAAAATCTCTAATATATTTAATTTGTACAATTTGATATACTTTAAGCCTCCACTAATTTTCAGAAACTCCTAAATAGTAAATACAAGGCACTCGTTCATTCATTCATGTATTGGGTCATCAGTTCATTCAGTGCACATGTGCCAGGAACCAGGCACTGAATCAGGTGTTAGAAGTAAGCACAGGCAACCACACTGCTGACCTCATGAAACTTGCAGTCCACAGGTGAAGAGTGGAATCTAATTAGTAATTTCCAGTTACATTGTGTGTCATGACAGAAGTAAAGAATCCCATGGAAGTTTTAACCCTAGTGAATATAGTTGGTGACATTAGACTATTAGCTCAATGAAGGCAAGGATAGGGTCAATTTTGCTCAGTACTTATCCCCAGGGCCTAAGATTTGGCACTACAGTGAGTGCTTAACAAGAATTTGCTAAATGAATTCCACAGCCTGGAATCTTAGACTCCAATATAAACATTTCTAGATATTTTTTTTTTTTTTNTTTTTTTTTTTTTTTTTTTTTTTTTTTTTTTGAGACGGAGTCTCGCGCTGTGTCACCCAGGCTGGAGTGCAGTGGCGCGATCTCGGCTCACTGCAAGCTCCGCCTCCCAGGTTCAGGCCATTCTCCTGCCTCAGCCTCCGAGTAGCTGGGACTACAGGCGCCCGCCACCACGCCCGGCTAGTTTTTTTCGTATTTTTAGTAGAGACGGGGTTTCACCATGTTAGCCAGGATGGTCTCGATCTCCTGACCTCGTGATCCGCCCGCCTCGGCCTCCCAAAGTGCTGGGATTACAGGCTTGAGCCACCGCGCCCGGCCACATTTCTAGATATTTTATATCCTCAATCAGAAGTATTTGTTGAGAACCAGTGGTATGTACAATAAACACTGTCTTAGACATTAGATTCTTTCCTTCCCATAAACATGAATTTGAATGACATATAAATACCCCTTTTATCCCAAATGTGCAGAATATTCTCCAATTTCCCTTCCAGATCGACTCTCCCTCTTTTCTACCCTGCTGTGTATCCTGAGGTAAACTCTATGGACTACATCAATGAGCTCTCTCGGCAGGTTCAACCAATGAGAGGCTCAGCAAGTGATCAGAGCCTGGGAGGAGAAGGAGGTCAGAATATTAACACCCCAGCTTCCTCTCTACCACAGCACAAGTTAGCTTGGGCTACAGTCAGACCATCCCCTCAAATTCACAAGTGTCAATCTAGCTCTACCTGGGTTCCAAGAGCCTTCTCTTGACTTAGCCCTTCAGGCCTGGACGTGCTAATGAAAACCTGCTAGTGCCAACCCTAGAAGCCTTCCCCATACCTTGGAAGTTTTTCTTAAGTGTGCTCTCATCCCTGTGTCTCATTGGAGTCATCATCTATTTCCCTCCAGGTCTCTGATTCATACAGAAATGTATTACAGTTGTATTTATTTCCTAGGGCTGCTGTACCAAAGTATCACAAACTGAGCGGTTTAAAACAACAGAAATCTATCGTTCCATAGTTTTGAAGGCAGAAAGTCTAAAATCAAGGTGTTGGCAGGGCCATGCTCCCCTGCAAAGCCATTAAGGAGGGATTCTTCCTTGCTGCTTTGAGCTTCTGGTAGTCTCAGACATTCCTTGCTTTGTGGCATCACAACTGCAATCTCTGCCTGTCTTCACACATCCATCTTCCTCTGGATTAACCTGGCATTCTCTTCTCTGTGTGTATCTCTCTCCAAATTTCCTTTTTTTTTTTTTTTTTTTTGAGATGGAGTCTCGCTCTGTTGCCCAGGTTGGAGTGCAGTAGCGTGATCTCAGCTCACTGCAACCTCTGCCTCCCGGGTTCAAGCAATTCTCCTGCCTCAGCCTTCCCAGTGGCTGGGATTACAGGCGCACACCACCACACCCAGCAAATTTTTTGTATTTTTAGTAGAGATGGGGTTTCACCATGCTGGCCAGGCTGGTCTCAAACTCCTGACCTTGTGATCTGCCCGCCTCAGCCTCCCAAAGTGCTGGGATTACAGGCATGAACCACTGCTCCCGGCCAAATTTCCTCTTCTTATAAGGACACCAGTAATATTGGATTAGGTCCACTCTAATGACCTTACCTTAACTTGATTACATGTGCAATGACTCTCTTCCTGTATAATGTCAGACTTACAGGTACCAGAGGTTAAGTCTTCAACATATCTTTCTGGGAGGACACAATTCAACTTACTAATACAGTGAATGTACTCAGAGATGCCAGAACTGTTTGAGGGCAGGGAGAAATCTTCACCACACTATACTCTCAGGATCTAGCCCAGGGCCAAGGACACAGAAGGTGCAATACATGTGTGCTCAAACAGACAAACAAATCAGTAAACCAGTTAACAAATGGCATATACAGCTACTTTTTTAAAAAGAGAAAGATTTAGAGTTTTATTATAGTAAACAGAGACTAAAAGAACAGCAGTTGCCTAACCACTTCTCTGTTATAGAATTATAAAAAGGGATGCCGAACTTACAGCTTGCCTATACATCCAATTTCAGGCATATCTAATTCCAATATCTCCATGAAGATCTATCTGGAGAAGTAAACCTCTTTAATCTAACAGGATCAGAGAATATCTACTGAATGACTGCCTACTTTGGGTAGGATTCTAAATTCTGAGAATACATAATAAGAATTGAGATATGGTCACTGCCTTTAAGGAACTGACAATTCTAGTGGAGCCAAAACAACCTTACATTACAAATGCCGAGGGACGCGTGCAATGATGCTCATTGCTTATTTCTCTGCTTTATTAAAAAAAAGTGCCCAAAACATGATTTTACCAAATAGCCCTTTTATCCCAAATGTGCAGAATATTCTCCAATTTCTGCTACAACTGCTACAACTGCTAACTGCTAATGAGAGACACTTCAATTCTTTATCTCTACCACTGCTAACTGACATGTCCTTTCAGCATTTAGGGTCTGGTCTGGGTCCCTCTCCTTCCTCCCTGCCGCAGTGCTAGGCTATCACTCGCTAATACCGGAGGGCTTGGCTCTATCCGCTTCTTTTTTCTGCGGATCCTTCCTCCCACCATCCACTCTCTTCTAATCCACTGCAAATAATGTCTTGTCAACTATGGAACCATGTTAGAAATGTACATAAATCTGGGTAAACAGGCCTTGAGTAAGGGCCTGGAGAGTCTTCAAAAGTGTATTGAAGGTGTTCTAGTATATGGACAACAGGGCATCTATCTTTGGTTTCTCAAAAGGCTTTCGCCCTTTTTTCGGCTTCAAATTACTAATTCAGTTCTCTCCTCACTCCCCTGCACCACGGTGCTTTTTCTATGTTGAGTACTAATCACAACTAATTTTATCTAATTATATGTTTAATTATTGTCTGACTTCTGCAACAGAATTTCAGATCCTCGAGGCTACAAACCTCATGGACGTATCATTAGCACAATCCCTGGTACATGCTGCACATTATTAACAAATACCTTCCTCTTCTAACATTTATGAGTCCTTACTGCCCCAGGCACTATATGAAATACTCCACATGCTTTATCTCATATAATCTTAGAGTTGGCCTAGCAAGAGAAACATCACGCCATAAGGCCTTCCCTACAGTGCACACAAACAGCTTTCAGGTAAATAAAGAATTTAAATGTATTAAGAAAACACACACACACACACAACAACCACCCTACTTTCTCCTATATAAACCTCATTCTCTACAAAAACAGAGAACAAATTCTGTACTGATTTCTTATTCTTAACCCAGAACTTGGATTAACTGATTCTAGGGACTCTCATGAACACTTTAATTCTCATTTAATCCAAACCAGTAAATTTACATTACTCAGAGACTTTTTTTTCCTTTTTTTCCCCCACACAATATAGAAATATGGAAATACTCAAAGACTTTTATTAAACGAATTTTTATCTTTCTTTCTGGCCAAAATTATTAGGAAGACTATCTCCAGTAGGAAGATTTATACAAACTCATAATATATTAATAATGTTTAAGGCTATTTTTGTTTCACATAAAACCTTCATTATTTCTCTCATCTATAAAATTCAGTACTACAGAGTTAATAGCATATAGAAAAGTTACTAAAATTAGACTTTAATTTCAAATTATTATTTAGACATGAAAAAAACCAACAATGTTGAATATAAGCCAAAAATCCCAGTTTCATAGCAGCGATGGCAAGTTTAAAATGGTGCTTAATTTTAATTTTATGTGCAATGTATAATTTACTGTAAAAACTAAATCATATAATTAATGGAAATCACTCAGTATGAGAATTAGCTAAGATGCTAGTTGTTGATCTGACACCAGGGGGCAGACATTTCGCTTTAACATTAAGGTTAGCTAAGGTATTCTAAATCCTTTAGTTAAGGGACTAGAGACCTTTCTTTGGGAATCATATTACCATAGGAATTTCCAACTTTTAAAAATTAGTAAAGTGCCTAGAGATTAAAGAGCAGTTAAAAACACTTAACAGCTGTGATCATGGAACCTCTGACCTCTAATGTGTATTGAACCTACTATGTGAGGTTCATCAATCTGTTCAGCAATAGGTCCTAAACAGACACAGCCCTGGGGCTCAGGAGCTTCCAGTCTAGGGCTGGAGGTGAACATTAATTTGATATTTATTCAGATGGGGCAAGGTGGCTCATGCCCATAATTCCAGCACTTTGGGAGACCAAGGCAGGAGGATTAGCTTGAGCCTAGGAGTTTACGAGACCAGCCTGGGCAACATGGGCAATACAGAGACCCCATCCGACAAAAAATAAAAAAACTGGTTGAGCATGGTGGCTCATGGCAGTGGTCTCAGATACTTGGGAGGCTGAGGTGGGAGGATCACTTGAGCACAGGAGGTCGAGGCTACAGTGAGCTATGATTGAGCCACTGCACTCCAGCCTGGTGACAGAGACTTTGTCTCTCAAAAAAAAAAAAAATTCATTCAAATTATTAAAGAACTGAAATGGCACTGTCCTTCTTCTTCACATACCTCACGGAAGAAACATAGAGCCAAGAAGGCTTGAGATGAGGAAATATCTCAAAATGATGTTGAAGGGCAGTGGTTCTCAACATGGAAGCATGTAGATGTCTTTTATTTTATTCTTAGTAAATACTAATTGAGAAAAGAACCACACTGTAATGAATTCAATATAGCGTTTTTTTTTGTTTTGTTTTTGTTTTTTTTGAGACAGAGTTTTGCTCTTGTCTCCCCAGCTGTGCACTGGCACAACCTCAGCTCACTGCAACCTCCACCTCCCGGGTTCAAGCAATTCTCCTGTTGCAGCCTCCCGAGTAGCTGGGAATACTGGTACCCACCACCATGCCCAGCTAATTTTTGTATTTTTAGTAAAGACAGGGTTTCACCATGTTGGCCAAACTGTTCTCGAACTTCTGACCTCAAGTGATCCTCCTGCTTTGGCCTCCCAAAGTGCTGGGATTACAGGGGTGAGCCATTGCACCTGATCTCAATACACTTGTAAAGAAACTTGTGTTTTAATAGCCTCAAGAGCATTTGTATATAAATATTTGAAAAAGAGTCACACACATATAAAACACGTGGTGTACATACAGACTGAAATATCACCTGATTCCCAAGAGGTCTGAGGCTAGGAATGACTACAGTGTATGACAGATATAAAAATGATCACCAGAAGGACACTGGAGACATTGCTCTTACCTCAAAGAGCCTTAGTCTAATGGAGATAGAACAAATGTGCACAGGAGTTTCATATAAGATAGAATGTAAAACACAAACTCCAGCTCCAAGGCTCAGGCTGGTGTGACATAATGATGTGGCAGGGAATAAGAGGCTTCATGGTAGAAGCAGTGGAAAAACGGTTCAGCAACTCTTGTGTAAATATAATAGAGGTGTTCTCTTTTGTACCTTGCAACAAGGTGCTCAAATAGAAGATGGAAGAAAGGGTGGCCAGAAATAGCCTATGCCTGCATTGTTTTCTTAACCTTGGGGATTTAGCCCACAGCATACTTGACAACTGTCAAAGATGTGGTGCCCAGACCCAAGTCAGCAAGCAGTACTTTGCTTCGCCCCAAATCAGGCAGCTTTGAAACTGGACTAAGTCACATATTCTTCTAGTCACACATTCAGGCTAAAGACATTTGGCTCCTACCTGACCACAGCCATGGTCTCCATGCTGAATCATAAAGTTTCATTTGGTAACAGTCACTTTTCAAGATAAATGTGCATCTACTAGATTTGTATTTGGTAACAGTCACCTTTCAAGATAAATGCATCTATCCACCTGTGAGGCCATTTAGTGAGACTGAAGAGGAAGCCTGAATACAAACCACCAGAGAAAAACACCATCTTGTCAACAATATTTTACTCTAGAAAAACAGAGAAAAATATTCAATCATATTTATAATTAAATTAGTGTTTTTTTTTGTTTTGTTTTGTTTTTAAATCAAGCATCCCTTAATATTTCCCTTGGGGAAAAAAAAGCATGGAAAATTACTTAACAAATGTCAATCCAACTGTCAATCACGAAAAGGGTTTTTTGCAAGGTAGCTGGATCATATAAGCTTTCTGTGGTTCCTATCCCTATCCTCAGTTCCATAATTCTTTGACTGTATGAGTCATCATGAAAATTATGAAGATTTTATACTGACAAATAAACAAGCAAAAGCTCATTTTCTCCAAGATTCCATTTCACTTAGCAACTAATTCATATACACATTAGATGAAAAATGTTCTAATTCAATACAATAATGGGAAACAAAGAAAACTGCTCATTAAAGTCAATGAACTCCAGATTAATAAAAGTACTTGGAGCTCGTGATTTTTTTTTTTTTTTTTAAAGAAAACTATGAGATACACAGGAAAAGTAATTACAGAAAAGGCCCTAAATACTGGAACCAAAGGATTCTCAGCCTTTCCTGGCTCCATGACCTCGGGAAGTTTCTTCTACTGAGATGGTTTCTCATCTGCACAATGAGTTCGGGTAACTTGACGAGCTCTGAGTTTTTCTAGCACTCTCTGGTTTAAGAATCTGGAAGGAAGGCTAAATACTTTCTTCTGCTTAACAACCTGTCTCAAAAAACCTGTATAACAGAATCTGTACAATTAATTTGAGATCGCTATAAATTAATATTAATATTTTTATGGAGTTGCTAACAACTAAAAGACTTGATGTCCAACATACAACAGACAATCTTTGGACATATAAAAGAATTCTAAGATGGCCCTAAGATTCCTGCATCCTGGTGCGCATGCTCGGAATAGTTCCCTCCACCTAACTATACGCAAGACCTAGAAATAGCTTTTTTTTTTTTTTTTTTTTGAGATGGGGTCTCACTCTGTCACCCAGGCTGGAGTCCAGTGGCACGATCTCGGCTCACTGCAAGCTCCGCCTCCTGGGTTCACGCCATTCTTCTGCCTCAGCCTCCCGAGTAGCTGGGAGTACAGGCGATGGCTACCATGCCCGGCTGATTTTTTGTATTTTCAGTAGAGACAGGGTTTCACCATGTTAGCTAGGATGGTCTCGATCTCCTGACCTCATGATCTGCCCGCCTCGGCCTCCCAAAGTGCTGAGATTACAGACGTGAGCCACTGTGCCCAGACAAGACCTAGAAATATCCTATTGTGATTATGTTGTGTTGTAAGGTGAAGGGGTTTTACGTATTTATTTACTTATTTTTATCTCTGAATTCTGAGCTTCAAAGGATTTTACATATTTAATTAAGATCTATAGAGAGTTGTCTTTGTTCTAATTAAAAATGAGACTATTCTGTATTCTGGATGGGCCTGACCTAATCAGGCAAGCCCCTAAGAGAGAAGCAACAGCAGATATTCCCGTGCTGGCCCTGAAGAAGTAAGCTGCCATGTACAAAAGGAGGCCACATGGCAAAGACCAAAGGGCAGCCTCTGGGGATGGAGAGTGGGCCTGGCCTATAGCTAGTAAGAAAACGGGGACCTCATCACACAACCCCAAGGAAATGAATTCTGCCAACAAGTGTGCTTGGAAAAGGACCACTTGTCTCAGAAGAGATCACAGTCAAGGCTGAGCTGTTGATTTCAACCTGGTGAGACTCCTAGCAGAGCACACAGCTTATCCATATTCAGAGTTCTGACACACAGAGGCTATGGACGTTGTTTTAAGCTGCTACATGTGTCATTATTTGTTATGCAGCAATAGAAAACTAATATAGGACACCTAGGTTTTTTGGAACAAAACCAGAAACTACTTCCCTATTTCACCACCAACTGGAATTTTCTTTCTTTTTTTTTTGGAGATGGAGTCTCACTCTGTCACCCAGGCTGGAGTGCAGTGGCATGATCTTGGCTCACTGCAACCTCCACCTCCTGGGTTCAAGCAATTCTCCTGCCTCAGCCTCCTGAGTAGTTGGGACTACAGGCGCACGCTGCCTCGCCTGCCTAATTTTTTGTGTTTTTAGTAGAGAGAGTGTTTCACTATGTTGCCCGGAGTGGTCTCGAACTCCTGAGCTCAGGCAATCACTCACCTTGGCCTCCCAAAGTGCTGGGATTACAGGCATGAGCCACTGCGCCTGGCCCTAGCTGGAACTTTCTTAGTCTTTTCTAGTCCATGCATTTCTGGAAAGCATTCTCTATTTCCCCACTATTTCTTTTGCATCCACTTTGGATTCATTTACTTTTCTACAACCCTGGCTGGAGAGAGCAGTAGCCAACTCACTCTGGGCATGAGAGAAAAGGGAGAATGTCCACATAGGACCCACGAGGGGGCACTGCAGAGCCAACAGGTGTCCAACTTCGGTACAACTATTTGTTTCAAGGATGCATAATACCAAGGAGGAGAAAGTTTGGGACAGTGTCAAAAACAGCAGAAATTATAGCCCTAAAGTTAGATGGATCTCTTCTTTATTTTGTGCAATCTAATGGACTGTGCTTATGGTCTCAAGGCTTAACTGCTGCACATGGGCACAAAATGAAATTGAATTGTATAGCTTTGGGTATAAGGACCAAAGAAGGCAGTAAGAAATGTCCAATGGTACTATTTCCCCAACTCAGGCTTTTTCTCAAATCTATTCCAGCTCCCAATCTCTTTTCATGACTAGGAGAGATTTCAAGTAAATTTCTTGAAGTGGGATGAGAGAACCACATGCATTAGATTCATTTAGAAATTCTGGTTAACAATGAAGATTCTTGGACCCAATTAAAGACCCTGCTGAATCAGAATCTCTCTGGGATGAGACTCAGGGAATGCACCTTTTTAACACATCGAATCTTCTGCACACTAAATTTGCAAGCCAACAGTCTACCTTGGCCAAGTCCATCCTTTTATGAATGAAGAACATGACGCCAAGCAACTTGTTTATAGTGCCAGGCTTAGCAAGAATCAGAATTAGCTTTGGGAGGCTGAGGTGGGCAGGTCACGAGATCAAGAGATCGAGACCATCCTGGCCAACATGGTGAAACCCCATCTCTACTAAAAATATGAAAATTAGCTGGGTGTGGTAGCACATGCCTGTAGTCCCAGTTACTTGGGAGGCTGAGGCAGGAGAATTGCTTAAACCTGGGAGATGGAGGTTACAGTGAGCCGAGATCGCACCACTGTACTCTGGCCTGGCAACAGAGCGAGACTCCATCTCAAAAAAAAAAAAAAAAAGAGAGAGAGACAGAGCCAGAATTAGAATCCAGAATGTAAAACCCACTGATGTTGATGGGGAAGCTAAAATGAATCAGTGTTGTTACATTTTCCCCACTAATATTCTCCTCCATTAGTACAGATAATTAAGCATTGAAGATAAAATGACTTCGTAGTGACAGCAATATGTAAACACATTAGGGAAAAAAATTTCACTTCACAAAGGTCTGTGATCAGTTCATTTGGGTTGTATGCGTGGTCTCTGCTATGCACAGACAATGAGGCCACCATGATGATGTACCTCATGTGGTCTGCCCATATTCACTCCAATTGGAGCCCCTGTAATTCTTCCACTGCAGCAGTTACATTCTTGTTTGGGGGCTATGCTTCTCCTACATGCAGAACAAGCAGTAAAGTGGAATATGCCTTAAAATGCCAGTCAACTTGCCAGGCACAGTGACAATGCATCCCAGCACTTTGAGAGGCCAAGACAGGAGGGTTTCTTGAGCCTAAGAATTTGAGACCAGGCCAGGCACAGTGGCTCCCGCCTGTAATCCCAGCACTTTGGGAGGTCAAGAAGGGCGGATCACTTGAAGTCAGGAGTTCGAGACCAGCCTGGCCAACATGGTGAAACCCCATCTCCACTAAAAATACAAAAATTAGCTGGGCGTGGTAGCACATGCCTATAATCCCAGGTACTCGGGAGGCTGAGGCAGGAGAATCACTTGAACCCAGGAGGTGGAGGTTGCAGTGAGCCGAGATCACACCACTGCACTCCAGCTTGGGCAACAAGAGTGAAACTCCATCTCAAAAAAAAAAAAAAAAAAAGAATTTGAGACCAGAGACCAGCCTGGGCAATGTAGCAAAACCAGCCCCCAACGTAGCAAAACCCTTGAGAGGTCAGGGTGGGTGGACTGCTTGAGCTCAGGAGTTCAAGACCAGCCTGGGGACCATGGTGAAACCCCGTCTCTACAAAAAATACAAAAATTAGCTGGGTATGGTGATATACACCTCTAGTCTCAGCTACTTGTGAGGTTGAGGCGGGAGGATCATGTGAGCCTGGGAAGTTGAAGCTGCAGTGAGCTGTGATCACGCCACTGCACACCAGTCTGCGCAACAGAGACCCTATCTCAAAAAAAAACCCAATAAATATCAGAGTTCCAAAAGTCCTTTCACTTATCCAAATGCAGCAAGTACAAAAGTAGCCCCCTCAACATGTGACAGGCTCCTGCCATGTACCTGACCTCTACGGAGTCACTCTGTCCTTTCTAGGGAACTGGGATGGTCCTTTGTCATGCCCTTCTAGCCTGACCTGCAGGGTGAAGGAGGATAAGCATGAAGGCAGACATGGGAGACCCATTACCTAGATTTGGGGCTATAAAAATACTAAGTCGCTGACATTTTATTGAGCACTTACCACGAACTAACTAGACGCTGTTCTAAGTACTTCACGTCTGTTACTCATTTAATTCTCAAAATTCCCCATTTCACAGTCCAGGGAAATGAGGAGCAGGGAGGCAAAGTGACTTGCCTCAGGTCATGGAAATAAATGGTGGTGCTGGGATTCAAGCCCAGGCAGTCTTGCTCCACAGCTTGTACTCTTAACCATCACACTATTCATTCTCCTTTCAGAACAGACACCGGAGCAAAGACGATTTAAAAGTGTTCTTGCAGTAATCTACCCTCACATCCATATTCTGGAGTACTGTTTCTCGAAAAAAGAATGAAATACACATTTTTATAATTTAAATGTAAACTATTGGGAAATAGCAGATATTTCACAGATATTCTCTTCCCTATCATTCTAGGAGGTAGGTAAACATTGTTTCTCTCAGTAGTGGACAAAACAGCAAAGCTGACTTAGTACAATGTCACAGTGAGTCCAAGTTTCTTAACAAAGAGTCCTGTTTATTATGATTTTTATTTTTATTTATTTTTTCAAGACGGAGTCTCACTCTGTTGCCCAGGCTGGAGTGCAATGGTGCCACCTCTACTCACTGCAACCTCAACATCCTGCATTCAAGTGATTCTCTTGCCTCAGCCTCCTGGGTAGCTGGGACTACAGGTGCGTGCCACCATGTCCAGCTAATTTTCGTACTTTTGGTAAAGACAGGGTTCCACATATTGGCCAAGCTGATCTTGAACTCCTGAACTCAAGTGTTCCTCCTGCCTCAGCCTCCCAAAGTGCTGGGGTTACAGGGGTGAGCCATTGTGCCCAACTTCTTTTAAACTATGGTGTTTTTGATCCCTGAATCATGAGGTTTCTTGTAAGGGAAAAATATTTGTAATTGCAAACTGCTAGCAAGTTCAATGGTTAATTAAATGATCCAAAGAGAATCCATTGTCAGCAACCATCTGGTTAAAGTACTGAGGGTGGACTAATCCTCAGACTATGCATAACTTGGTTTTGATCTTTAGAGGCAAAAGAAAGCAGCAGTGCACAACTACCTGTGCAAGAGATGGCCGGATGAGTTTTAGAAGCTGAGGGCTCATCATTATATATACTGTACAACACAGACATAGAAAGCCTTTCTCAGTAGAAGCAGGGCAGTGGTTGTCACGGATGAAATACCAGCAGCTGCACTCCTGGGAAGCTGACCGGTGTGTGGATCGTTAACATTTCTGTGTCTTACAAAAGTTCATGTGACTGAGCCCAGAGTTGGTTACCTTTGAGTGAGTTCAGAGCCTTCTACGTTTCAGGGAACTTAAAGAACTTAATTTCTGAGAAAAATAGAAGTTGATTATGGAAAATAAGCATCAATTTTGGGATTTTGAAAGAAGGTTAAGTGGTCCCTAGCCAAAGGATGTCCTCCACCAAAAAAAGCAAGGGCAGGGGGTCAGAGAGGTCAAATTCTCTGACACTCCCACTCAAGAACATTTTATTCTGTGAAAAGAATACAGGCCAGAAATGGTTTGCTGGTTCACCACAGAGTGATAAGCATTCTTCTAGAGCTATCTAGGCCCCTGGAACGCTCAAGGGGTGGAGTAACAGCTAACAAGTAGCAGAGGGGCAAATAAAAACTGCCCAGACAAAGCTGGGAATTCAGTACATTGCTTATTCTTTTTTTTTTTCTGAGATGGAGTCTCGCTCTGTTGCCCAGGCTGGAGTGCAGTGGCCAGAGGCTGACATACCCCAGTTCTCAAGTTGTGGGGAGTATATGAAATTAATTTTAAAAATACATGGTACTAGATATTTTTTTAAATCACACCCTCTTGGTAAATACCATATTTAGCATTTACATAACAGTTTTGATCTCTGTCATAGTTACAGATGATTTTTTTTTTTTTTTTGAGACAGGGTCTCACTCTCTTACCCAGGCTGTAGTGCAGTGGTGTGATCATGGCTCACTGCAGCCTCAACCTCGTGGCTCAAGTGATTCTCTCATCTCAACCTCTCAAGTAGTTAGAACTACAGGCACCACCACACCCAGCTAATTTTTTTTGTACAGATGGGGTTTCACCACATTGCCCAGGCTGTTCTGAGACTCCTGGGCTCACATGATCCTTGGCCTCCAATGTGTTGGGATTACAGGCATGAGCCACTGTGCCCAGCCCCAGATGACTTTAAATTTTACGTTTATCTATGTTGCCTATCTTTGTCTTCAATTAGTATGTCTTTTTAAAAAAAAAAATACAGTTAATAAATTAATAAAATTTCAATCTATCTATTTAATTATTTAAAAATAATTAAACAACCTAGTGGTAGGAAGCTATGTTTAATTGAGTTACCTATGGTTCATTTCAGCAGGATTATTTATTCTTAGTAGAAAAGTAGAGCTTTTCAGGCGGTTACATGAAGAACTGTAGCAACTAAGTATGCAGCAACAGACAGCACAGGGCCAACTGCGGGGTGGCTCTGATGAAGACAGGTCTTTTCAGGTTAGTATTGATTTCATTATCTTGTAAAACCCACTTTAGTTATATTGAATTTCATGTTCAATACACTGACTAATCCACAAACTGTAATAAAGGGGAAAACAAAAACCAGGGCCATTTCAGTCATTAGTAAAGGCAGATTTCTTACCAGAAACACTGAAATTAAAATAATATTTTTTTATTCTGTTGCAGTTTCACCACACCAACTCTCTAAGTATTAAAACAACAGAAAGATAATGAAACAAAATTATTCAAATTGGAGTTAGAACAAAACTGGGGAAAAAGATGAATATCAGTAATTTCTAGAAAGTTGAGCAAAGCGTTTCTAGATATAAGTCAAATTGGGCGAGAAAAACATCGCTGGTAATGAACTTGCTGATCCAGATTATCCTGAGTACAGACTTTTTCAACTCAAGTAATAGGTTGTCCCAGAGAAGAAATTAGTGACACATAAATGAGAAAACAGAAGTTTTGTGAAGGCTCCTAGTTCTACTTGAAAAACCTTTAAGCTCCACAGATCACAATTTTCAGACTTCAATACCTGACCACAAGAAAGCCAAAAACTTGAATTTGAGACAATCTTCTCAAGCTATTCCATCAACTCAAAATTATTTATTTCCTGTATTTATGATTCCCCTGCTAGTCTAATAAAATAATAAGGCTAGAAAAAAATTCTGAAACAAGCCAGAAGCAAGATATAACCAATGAAATACTGTATGTAATAAGAGACTACTTACACTCTCTGGTTGCCACCATGCAATCCACTCCCAACTCATCTGCTACCAGCATCCTCCGGGTTTTTGAGTTACATTTCTCGGTAGCTTTCTATCCTTCTTCACATGCCTCCAAATCAGTTTTCCATTCAAAACAAAATAAACAGCTTCATGTGTAAACAAGAATTTAGTGAATTAGCCCAAGCAGAATCAGATTTTGTGTGGGAGAGTACAACCTCTCCCATACACATTTGCCTGGACATTACATTGCTGAAGTTCCACATGTAAATGGTATCAATGCTTCCTTGTCTGGATGAGCTGGGAACAAGGCCACTAAGGAAAAATGTGTTCACACTGAACTGCCTCCAGTTTAAAAGACACTGATGCAGGATCTGACTTACTCCATTCAAGAGCTGAGATCCAGAAACAGGGACATCTGGTCCCGGAATCTACTGCATTAATCCATCACCCATGAGTGCCACCTAAACAGCAAAGCCCCTCACACAGCCCTCGTGAAAGCACTGAAGAAATCATTCAAAAAGACCTTTATTTCAAATTGCCTGAATAAACATGGAGGTGTAAAATAATGAAAAATTATTAAGATAAATTTAGGAGACAAAGATTCTTTCCAAGGTTCTTAACCATCAATACGGCAAAGGAGTACAACAGGAATGGGGGAAAATTGATTTTGTGAAAGGCTATTAAAGAGAGTGCTATTCTCATCAGAAAGTCCCTCCCCTTTTAAAATGTAATCAATAATTTAAAGCAAAGCCAAAAATCACATCAGTTAAAAGGACCAGGACATTTCTTTTTGTACAGTATAGGAGGAAAATTAAATTAGTCTTTTAAGAATTATTATTATTTTTAAGAGAATTAGTAGGTAAAAATTTTAACTCTTTTCCACAGCTTGCCATTTTACTCACTTTAAAAGAAGGGGTTCAAAGTTAAACAATATGACTCACTTTAAAAGAAGGGGTGCAAAGTTAAACAATATGATACTAATCATATCATCAAAATAACAATAAATTTCTTTTATTACTCAGATATCTGATTTCCTGCCAAAGTTTAAAAGATTGATTTAAAACTTAATAGGCACAACACATACTTCAGCATTTGGCAAAAGTTGTTTTCTTTCTCAGTTTAGCAATTTTTAAAATGTAAAGTTACAAAATCATCAGCGGGAAGTTTTGACAGTTTGATTACAAATGATACTGAACCTATTCTTCATTTTAATGTGCTTTAATACTCTTTAAGTATTGGTTTATGCCCTAAAGGATAAGATGGTCTATTTCATATTTCATAAACTTTTTTTAGATTTGACCTTTCTATCCAATGGCTAACTCTTTGAAATGTATTTCAAATTAGATAGTCATCTTTTCTGCAAAATGAAGAATTGCACACAGTCTCTGCATGTCTAACTCTCCGAACTAGGACATGAGAATTCTCATGAGGCTTCTGGTTGATGGCCACAAAATGGAAAAGGCAGAAGAGCTTCGGTACATAGATATGTGCCATCATGTCTGTGAGTGCCCTGTTTCCAGAACTCTTTAAACTATGAATGATTCTGTGAGCCATCAAGCCTCTCTCTAAGAATCTAGCAGATTCATCCTAAGCATGTGTTGAATGGTCACCTCTCCAGAATGGAGCGGAAGGGAATTAGAAAGGAGAGAAGGGTAAATAAAAACCAAGGTTCCTCAAATGCTAAGATTCCGTGGTCCTCCACCGCATTAAAATGAGATTTTTATATTCAAACATTAGTGTTCACCAGATAAAATTGATCTCTCCAAACCTCAGTGTCCTTGTCTGAAAAATATGAATAATTGCAAGCAGGATTATTTTATGAACTAAATGAGATAATGGAAGTGATCAGACTGTTCATATGGTGAGAAACAAATGGTCACCATGACCAAGTGACTATGCCCCAAGGATAACTCAAAGCCAATTATGACACAAGAATTCCAAAGTCGTATCATAGCCACACACAATCCCAACAGCACCAGAACCAGACGCAACCCAAATGTGTTATTCCCATTGCACTTGTGCTGCAAGTCTTTATTTTGATACCTACCATACTTGAATTCGAATTAATTAAAGCTTACTACTTCCCAACAACCCACTCTTTCGTTTTAAAATGCCAGGGACTAGGTCAGGCATGTGGCTCACACCCTGTAATCCCAGCACTTTGGGAGGCAGAGACAGGTGGATCACCTAAGGTTAGGAGTTCGAGACCAGCCTGGCCAACATGGTGAAACCTTGTCTTCACTAAAAATACAAAAAAATTAGCCAGGCGTGGTGGTGGGTGCCTGTAATCCCAGCTACTCGGGAGGCTGAGGCAGGAGAATCATTTGAACACAGGAGGCGGAGCTTGCAGTGAGCCAAGATCATGCCACGTGATGCACTCCAGCCTGGGCAACAGAGTGAGACTCTGTCTCAAAAAAACAAAACAAAACAAAAAAAAAAACAAAAGCCAAGGGCTACTACGTGGTATAAATACAATTAATATTACTGTGATGAATGATAAATAAATAATGTTTTCATTTGCAATCCAAAGTCTTTTTTTTTTTTTTTTTTTTGAGACAGAGTCTCACTTGGTTGCCCAGGCTGGAGTGCAGTGGCATGATATTGGCTTACTGCAGCCTCTGCTTCTCGGGTTCAAGCGATTCTCCAGCCTCAGCCTCCCAAGTAGCTGGGATTACTGCATGCACCACCACACTCAGATAATTTTTGTATTATTTAGTAGAGATGGGGGTTTCACCATGTTGGCCAGGCTGGTCTTGAACTCCTGACTTCATGTGATCCGCCCGCCTCGGCCTCCCAAGAGCGAGGATGATAGGCGTGAGCCACTGTGCTTGGCTCCAAAGTATTTTTTTTCTGGAATTTTCCATGTTCATAAAATGAGTGAGAAAAAACTGATAACCTAACTCCCTCTTCCACTTCACTTACTGGTACACGGTATTAACAGTCCGCTGAACATTACTGCTTCATTGGTCTCGTATAGGAGGCGGCTGTCCCATGTTGTGATGCCTTGCCTCTTCCTGTACTTTTCAGGGGCTTGGTGGCAGAAGGAAAAGCCAAGCAAAACTCAGAGAGAATGGTTTTCCCCCTCCACTGGTTGCTGATCACACTAGATTGGACATGAAAAATGCCTTCCAGAGGTAGACGCCTCCTCTGCAGAAAAGGTTCATTTCCTGGGAGCAAAACCACAATCTCTGCATCTAAAAATCTATACTTCCCAAAATTATGGCCTTTCTGTCACCACTTAGCTTTTGTAAAAACAATGTGCAGATAAGCTTAGAGGAAATCGATAAAATGCAAGAGTTTTTAATTTCCCTTGAGTAGAAGGAGAAACTACATTTTTTCCCAAATCCATCCCAAATGTGGCCAGTTTTTCAAACTAGCTACCTATTTGCCTTGTTAATTTGCTTGTTTGGTTATTTATTCTCTACTGTACTCCAACAAACAATTTTTCATGATGTGCAGAGGTGCATGCACTGCACAGACTATGATACAGCCTCCTACTGAGTCCACGTCTCTGTTATCCCGAGCTTGAAGCTGATTTCTGCATCATCAGAGCTTTGTCAGAAGGAGAATGTGTTTGTTTAGGGGCAGTGTCGCAGACAACATATTCATAGATTAAATATCGCAAACCAGACTTTCTAATCCAATGGCAACAAAGATAACAATCACTGGGTATTCAGGAAAAGCAAATCTGGGCCTCAAAGAGATCTTCAATAAACTGTCTGCTCAACTGGGAAAGAAGAGAAGAAAACCAAAGAGTACATATAAAATGCTAAAACTTATAGATAGGAGCCTTTTATTAAATGATACTTGGGTTGCTGCTCCACAAGGGTTCTCAAAAGTGGGAGTGGTACAATGTGGAAACCACCCAAGTGTCCATGCATAGATGACTGAATAAGCAAAACGTAGTATATACAGACAATGGAATATTATTCAACTTTAAAGTGGAAGGGGTCTATGGCCACAAAACCCTGAACTTGCCAGATCTCATCTGATTTGGGAAGCTAAACAGGGTCGGGTCTAGTTAGAACTTGTATGGGAGACCACCCTGAGAATACCAAGTGCTGTGGGCTTTCTCTCTCTCCTCTCTCGAAAGAAAGAGAGAAAGAGAGGCAGGCAAGGGAGGGAGGGAGGGAAGGAAGGAAGGAGGGAAGGAGGGAAGGAGGGAAGGAGGGAAGGAAGGAAGGAAGGAAGGAAGGAAGGAAGGAAGGAAGGAAGGAAGGAAGGAGGGAAGGAGGGAAGGAGGAAAGGAAGGAGGGAAGGAAGGAAGGAGGGAAGGAAGGAAGGAAGGAAAGACTGTCACCCAGGCTGTAGTGCAGCAGTGCAATCTCGGCTCACTGCAACCTCCACCTTCCGGGTTTCAGCAATTCTCCTGCCTCAGCCTCCCAAGCAGTTGGGATTACAGGTGCTCACCACCACACCCAGCTCTTTTTGTATTTTTAGTAGAGACAAGGTTTTACCATGTTGGCCAGGCTGGTCTCGAACTCTGGACCTCAGATGATCCACTCACCTTGGCCTCCCAAAGTGCTGGGATTACAGGTGTGAGCCACACGCCCCACCTGTAGGCTTTAAAATTAAATTGAAAAAAAAAATGGAACGAAATTCTGACATATACTATAACATGGACGAATCTTGAGGACATTACACTAAGCGAAATAAGCCAGTCACAAAAAGACAAATACTATATGATTCCACCCACTTACATGAGGTACTCATAGTATTCAAAATCATAGAGGCAGAAAGTAGAATAATGACTGCCAGGGGCCAGGGGGAAAAAATGCAGGGAGTATCGATTGTTGCTCTTGTTGTTTTTTAATTTTTTTTTTAGAGATGGTTCTTGCTGTGTTGCCCAGGCTGGTCTCAAACTCCTGTGGCTCAAGTGATCCTCCTGCCTCAGCCTCCTAAGTAGCAGGAGCTACAGGTACACGCTACCATGCCCAGCAGAATTATCATACAGTGGGTATAGAGTTTCAGCTCTGCAAGATGAAAAGAGTGTGGAAGTGGATGGTTGTGATGGTTGCACAATATTATAAATTTACTTAATATCACCAAACTATACACTTGAAAAGAGTTAAGATGGTAAATTTTGTCTTATGAGTATTTAACTACAACTTTAATAAGTGGAAGTGATCTCACAATAATCCACTGAGATTATGAAGAAAGCATCATATTTTCTATTTATACTTAGTTGTTACTCATTTATTTCTATTTCTGTATGTTGTATCTATGCATGTATTAGTACGATGCAGATATGTATGATTGATAATATACATATAGCCACAATGCACTGAAGTAGAAGAATGGACAATGAAAAAAGTCTGCAAAGTACTAAGATTTCCTAGAAATAAATGTGGGTCTCAAGACTACCTTAGAAGGTAGGCCTATATACGTCCAACTGTAAAAAATGTAAAACTGACACACACTGCCTAGCTGTTGCTGGACATCAGAAGAATATTCCAGTTGTATCAGGTGTCTACCATGAAAAAAAGTGTTCTTTTTTGCAAAAGTACCAGAAAGGAGTGGTGAGATTCATCCAAGCCAACCATTTCCCATGAAAGACACTGTTCCATAACCACCTTTTACACACACAAGAAAGGAGAAAGGTAGGAAGGCAGAGAGAAACTCAGCAAACAGCTCAGGATTTCCACAGCCTACCATTCCAAACCCTTCACACTTCCAGAAGGCTTCTTGATGGAAGCTCATGGGGGAAATGCTTCACCCCAACATAATCTGGAGCAAATATGCCATTGCACAGAAAATGGGTGCTGAGTCCAAGTGTGTCCATATGAGCAAAGTAACACAGATTAAACAATGATTCATTTCATCCCAAACTACATCCATCATTTTAAAAACTGTGTGTCATCATCCTACTACAAACTGTATATGGCATCTTCTCTTCCTCTTCTGCCAAGCAGAGCAAAGACTAGGTTACAGCTCATGAAGGTGTAAATTGGGTTTATATGCTCTATGGAGGCAAATGGAGGAAAAAGGAAGGAAGGAAACCCTGAATGGGGGTAGGGGGCAGGGCGGGGGAAGATTTACTCTGCTGACTACATAGACTTCTGGTCATTTGGACTGAGTTTCAATTTTTTTTTTTTTTTTTTTTTGAGGCAAGGTTTCACTCTGTTGCCCAGGTTGGAGTGCAGTGGTGCAATCTTGGCTCACTGCAACTTTCGTCTCGGTCTCCTGAGTAGCTGGAACTACAGATGTGTGCCACCTCGCATGGCTAATTTTTGTATTTTTTTGTAGAAATGAGGTCTTACCATTTTGCCCAGGCTGGTCTCAAACTTCTGGGCTCAAAAAATCTGCCTGCCTCGGCCTCCCAAAGTGCTAGGATTACAGGCATTAGCTTTCATGCCTGGCTGGGTTTTGATTTTTAAATTTTTTATTTTGCTTCCTGTTATTGATTTTTAAAAGTCCCCTGAAAAATGTCTTGCATTTAAAAACTCTCACACCCCTTACATTAACCTATTCTGTCCCTAAGATTAAGACTATAACTTTCGAAACACTTTCGATGAAATTGTGCTAGGCCAGAGTAAGTGATCCTATTTATTTTTAAAAAAATATGTATCCAAAAAGTACAGGAAAAAAAAAAAAACAAAAAACTATAGTGTTCTAACTCTAGCAATTTCCTCCTGCTTTTATCCCAGTGTCTGAAGTGAGGTCATTTTTGTTTGTTTTTGGCAAGTGAACAGAGAAAAGAAAGAAACACACACACACACACATACACACACGCTCAACACTTTTTACCCCCTCCTCCTAAAACAGACACACTTGTTAATTTACAGCTTTGAAAATCATCTGGGTAGTTCTTCCATAATTCACCATTTTCCTTGGTTTTCTAGGATTTTTTCAAAGAACTTTCAGACCCCAGAGGGCATTTCACTGGAAGATGCTACTTATCTCATCCCTTCAGAAGGTGGGCTGAAGTTTCCTTAAGAATCTTCTATGAGAGTTGTCTGCAACTAGAAAGTTATAAAAATTCTACCTGTGATGGTGTTCTCCAATCAGAACATTTCTCTCACTCTCACTCTCCCTCCTCCTCCCCATCTCTCTCTCTCACACTCATGCACAGACACCACACTCACATTGAAATTAACAGTGAAAACTGTTAAGGCTAAAAATACTACAGAGAGAAAAGTGTCTTTGCTAACACTTAATACCCAGAACAACTTTTTGAGAGTGAAAACGAGGATGCTTTACCTGACTGATTATCAACGCAGCTGCTTTTTTTGTTTGTTTTTAAGAGACAGGGTCTCACTCTGTTGCACAAGCTAGAAGGCAGTGGCATAATTATAGCCTTGACCACCTGGGCCCAAGTGATAGCCTCCTGCCTCAGCCTCCTGAGTAGCTGGTACTAAAGGTGCACGGAACCACACTTAGCTAATTTTAATTTTTTTTTTTTTGGTAGAGATGGGGCTCTTTCTATGTTGCCCATGCTGGTCTCAAACTCCTAGCCTCAAACAATCCTCCCACTTTGGCCTCCCAAAGCACTGGGATTACAGACGTGAGCCACTGCACCGGGTTGACACAGCTTTTTAGTTCACTTCAGGAGCTCTAGATTTATCTTCTGATGTAAACAACATTTTAGATACATGCCGAACAACAGTCTTGGACACCTCATTAACATAGAGTAAGGAAGAGAGCAAACCAACACTTGGAAAATTGTTCAATGAGGGGTATGAAATGACTGGATGGAAATGCTGGTAACGCCTGGAAGTAACACTGGTATGAAGCCAGCAAGCAGGAGTGTCACGAGCAGAAGACCGATCCCTGATGTCCAGGCCAGGGAGCTGCACCACCCTCAGGACCCTTCACCTTCCTCACCCCTTCAGGTAAGACCGAGGCTCATGGGCAATGATGAACAAGCCAAACCACAGGGCCGGATGGAGATCAGGCTGGCCTGCCATGTGTAGGATCCCTACATTATGCAACACTGTCTCCCTGCCTACATGTTCTAGTCTCTTCTGCTGCTTATCTGAAGTTATTTTCTGTTTGTGTACACAATCGTAGTCCCTCTTTTGCTTTCTCTCTCTGTGCTTTTCCTTCAGTGAGAGAGTTAATTTTCCATACCAGAATATTTATAAAATCCAATTTTTGCTGAGCCCTTACTGCACAGCAACCACTACATTCTGTGCCCCACATGTCTTGTTTCAGTTAATCATCACAACCACCCCACGAGGCAGAGACTATTATTAACTCTATTTGACAGAGGAGAAAACGTATGGTGTTAAGTGACTCAGCCACAATCGTCTATTTAGTAATAGCACTGCTGGGATTTTAAATATTCAGTGTTCATAGTGCAGTAAAGCTTATGGCACAAATTCCATTTTAGGGTCAAGAACCAGGTAAGAGACTTCCAGTAGTTTAATTTCTGGAGCACAGGAGCAATTAAGAACTCTTCTCCTTCTTTTAAAAAAAAAAATTTTTTTTTGAGACAGGGTCTCCCTTTGTCTCCCAGGCTGAAGTGCAGTGGTGTGATCTTGGCTCACTGCAGCCTTGACCTCCACCTCAGCTTCCTGAGTAGCTGGGACTACAAGCACGTGCCATCATACCAGGCTAATTTTTTGTTTATTTTTTGTAGAGATGAAGTCTCATTATGTTGCCCAGGCTGGTCTCAAACTCCTGGCCTCAAGTGATCCCACTGCCTCAACCTCCCAAAGTGCTGGGATTACAGGCATAAGCCATCATGCCTGGCCACTTCTCTTGATTCTACAAAAAAAAAAAAAAAAAACCAGAAAACATTATTTTTTAAAATAAAATAAATGTTTTCCACATGTTTTTCATGAGGGCTGTGATTCTTATTAAATGTTAGCCAGATCAGTATCCATTCTAATAGGAACACAGCACTTAAAACACAACAGAAGGTCCTGACTAAAGCAGTTCCTGTGTCAGAATCTGAGCCATGCTTCTCAAACTTGGTGCATAGAGGAGGAAGTTAAAATGCAGGTTCCTGAGACCCACCACCTGCGTCTGAGTCTGTAAGGCACAGGTAGGGCCCAGGAATCTACATTTAAAGAAACACCTAAGAGTTCTGATGCAGGCAGACCACAGGCCAAACTTACCAGTTGCAACAAGATTTCTTCCAAGACTTATAAATGAGGAAAGTAAGATTGCTCTTGAAGTTAAAGTATGATAGTTGAATCAGCCAACAGATCAAAACCAAGAAATGGAGTAAGAGTGAGATAAGATGGCTCCCAAACATAGTATGATTTATCTTTCACTCAACAGAAAATATTACTGTATCTTGGGCTGGGTGCAGTGACTCATGCCTGTAATCCCAGCACTTTGGGAGGGCGAGGTGGGAGGGATCATGCGGTCAGGAGATTGACACCATCCTGGCTAACACGGTGAAACCCCATCACTACCAAAAATACAAAACATTAGCCAGGCGTGGCAGCACACACCTATAGTCCCAGCTACTCAGGAAGCTGAGGGAGGAGAATCGCTTGAACCTGGGAGGCAGAGGTTGCAGTGAGTCAAGATCTTGCCCCTGCACTCCAGCCAAGGGTGACAGAGTGAGGCTCTGTCAAAAAAAAAAAAAAAAAGAAAGAAAGAAAGAAAGAAAGGAAAGAAAGGAAGAAAGGAAAAAGAAAGAGAGAGAGAAGAGAAGCGATAAAGAAAGAAAATATTACTGTATCTTAAGAAAGACTGTATTGATAAAAAATGTAAGTACCTTAAAAAAAAGCAATCATTCCCTTTTCTCCGAAGAGGGACTCTTAGGCAATGTACTTCAAGGATTCTAGGTCCCAAGTAGCATTATCTCAAGGGAAAGAAGGACAGCACGCCTCAGACTATCCCAGCCTGAGACCATTTAAACTTTTGACTCATCTAACACCCCTTTGGCTGAAACCATGTTCCCTAAGCAACCAAGCTTATGCTTGGGTTTCCTATGTAGTTGAGTAATTATTTCTATTTGGAAAATAATACACTAGCATTGAGAATGTGTACTGAACGTGCAGTACCAAGAAATCTAACACCTAGGAGAGTGGTAATTCTCATCACAAATTAATAGATTCTTATTTTGGATTCAGTGTTTTTTATTTTGGCTTTAGTACTTCTCGCAAAGTTGATTAATAAGTCCATCTCTCAAAAATGGACCTTTTTTGAGAGAGAGTCTTGCTCTGTTGCTCAGGCTGGAGTGTAGTGGCACCATCATAGTTTCAAATGCCAGGGTCAAGCGATCTTCCCGCCTTAGCATCCTAAGTAGCTGGGACCACAGGCATGTGCCACATCTGACTGTTAAAAAAAAAAAAATTTTTTTTTTTTTTTTCAAACAGAGTCTCACTTTGTTGCCCAGGCTGCAGTGCAGTGGCACAAACACAGCTCACTACAGCCTCGACTTCCTGAGTTAAATCCTCTCACCTCAGCCTGTAGCTGGCACCAGCATGTGCCACCATGTCTGGCTAATTTTTTAATTTTACAGAGACAGGGTCTTGCCATGTTGCCCAGGCTGGTCTTGAAATCCTGGACTTAAGTCATCCTCCCGCCTCACCTTCCCAAAGTACTGGGGATTACAGGTGTGAGCCACCGCATCAGCCCTTAAACACGTTTTTAAACAGAAACAGAGACTCACTATGTTGCCCAGGCTGGTGTTGAACTCCTGGCCTCGAGATCCTCCTGCCTAAGCCTCCCAACATACTGGGATTACAGATGTGAGCACCGGGCCCCGCCATGGATCTGCTTTTAATGCCTGGTTTTAGAGCCTCTTAGCTAGATTGTTGGCCAGATTGTTCACTGAGGTTACATCTATTGAGTTCTCACTTGGCAGAGATTCTCAACATCAACTTGTGAGTGCCCAAGCATGCCTGTCTTTCTACATGTGGCCCCTTCACTTTACTGTAGAGAAGTAGAAATAAGAGAAACGGGATGTGTCATCACTGTATTTGAGAGTTCATCAGTGAATGAGATATCTAGCCATTTTTCTAGAACTATGGCTAAATTGAGTTTAATATTTAAGATGAGGAAAAAAGAAGACTGGTTAAACCATTATAAGTATCTCACTGTTTTTTGTTTGTTTTTTGTTTGTTTTGTAAGGCAGCTCTCTAATAATACCCAATCTGTTTAAGTCACCCATGTTTCCACCTCAACCTCATCTGATCACCCCTCTAAATCTTGGTTAAAATAACAACACACACCAAAGGACATACATGAGTCCTAGACAGGGTGCAGAAATTTGATGTCCAGGTGACAAAGTCTGAATCTCTCTGACTTCTCCCTAAAAACAACAACTCTATCTTCAGGATGTCAGTCCTTGGCTATTATTCCCACATCACCTCAACTGACACATCTAAAATCAAACACATCATCTTTCTCTAACAATTAGTTCCTCCTCCCATCTCTACTATTTCTGAAAACCAACATTTTCTTAGTCTTCAAACTGAAAATCTGACATTTTTGATTCTACTCACTCCCTCTCCACCCACGTCCAATCAATCACTAAATTCTAGAGATTCATCCTTTCCTCTACTTCCACTCTATTTTTAAAACTACTAGTCTTGTCCAGCCCTCATAATCTAAACAGATTAGTGTAAAACTCTCATAATTGCCTGCCTCCTTTTGAAACTGACCCAATTGTCCCATAGTGCTGATATTTATGGTTTCTTTGAATAAACATAGAAATTGATCCTCCCAGTCTTAAAACTTGAAAAAGTTACTTTTGTCTGAGCTGAGTTCCTTTTTCAGGAACCCAGCCATCAGTCCTCCCAAATAGCATAAAGCAGCTGAAACTCACATGATCACTGCATTTGGACAATGAGATGCCAGACCCCTCACCCTCACCTATCATGATTGTCTATCCAACGACCTGCTTCCGTTGACCAGCTCCTCTTCCTTACACCTCCCTAATTCCTGTTTTCCCACATGTGGTTACATTTCTTCCCTGCTATATAAACCCCTAATTTTAGTGTGTCTGGGAGACACATTTGAGACTGATTTCCCATCTCCTCAGCTGCAGCACCTGATTAAAGCCTTCTTCCTTGGCAATACTTGAATGGCTTTCTGTGCAGCAAGCAGCAGGTCCTAGAGCAAACCTCTGGTGTTTCAGTAACATTAACACTTTACCCCACAAACATAATCTAGCCACCAATATCAGATATAGTTTCTTCAAACTCCACCTTACAAAGGTTATTCCTTTTCTCATAAGCATCAGTCATGTTTCATGAACAAAAGCAAGGTCAGTTAAGTACACTAGCACTTTCTCTGGCCTCCACCTACCTATTTGACTTTCTCTCTCACAACTATTATTCTTCAAAGACTCTTTTTTCCAACCAAATTGCTGAGAGCACTGATCCTCATACCTAGAGCAGAAGTTCCCAAAGGGAACTTCGAGGAGTCTCAGAGATTGAAGCTATTTTCATAACACTCAGATGTTATTTACAACCTTTTCACTATGTTGACATTTAAGTGATGGGGCACAAAAAATAAACAACATTGCTGGCATCTCAGCATGAAATAAGACAGTAGCAGAAGCTATATTAGCAGTTATTGTGTTCCCCAATGTAATGATGTCCTTGAAGCGGTAAAAATTATTAATTTTATTAAGTCTCAACCCCAAAGTACATGTTTTTAATGAAGGTACACATAAAGTGCCTCCATGGCATACTGAGGTAGGACTGTCATTTCAAGGAAAAGCACATGTAATTGAGTTGCAAGCTGAACTAACTGCTTCTCCATACAATACCTTGTTTATGTGAAAGAACAACTGACAGACAAACTATGATTATTCAAATTTGGGTATTGGGTAGACATTTTCACAAAAATAAACCAGGTGGACCTGTCACTTCAAGGAAAACAACTGACACTATTTGTTGGCAATGATCAAATGCAAGCTTTTAAGCAAAAATCAGAATTTTGGAAAACTTGTATCTATCACAGTGAGCTTGACAGCTTCCCAATAATGGAAGACTTTTCTAATGAGATGGTAAGATTCACAAATGTAATATTTTCATATTGCATAATGAAATGTTTCAACATTTGGAAGATCTTCATAACTCACTGAACCAATATGTTCCAAATAACCAATGCATGATGTTATAAAATTATATATACATAAATATCCACTCAAAATGTACGACATACCAATAGATTTTAATATAAGAATGCAAAAAAGCTTATTATTATCATTTCACATTCCATACTGAAACTAACCTTTAAGAAATTACAAATTATGGAATTTTGGTGTAACATCAAAAAAGAATATCCACAATTCCCTGAACAACTATTAAAATAGCTGTCCCTTTTTTACCTATGTATCTGTATTAGGCCAGTAGGGTTTTCTTCACCTACTTCAACCAAAACAATTTACTGAGATACGCTAAGGATAAAAGCAGGTAAGAGAATCCAGCTGCCTTTGATGAAGCCGTACATTAAAGAGATTTTCAAATATATAAAACAACATCACTTTACGGCTTTTCTTTGGCATACCTGAATTGCCAGCGTCACTCCTCTTGTGCTTTGGGCCATTATTAAGTAAAATAAGGGTGACTTGAGCACAAGCACTGCAATGCTACAACAACTGATCTGGAAACAGAGACAGACAGCTACTAAGCAGCTCACAGGTGGGTTTCACAGGCAGCACAGGTATATGGGACAAAGCAATGATTTCGTCCTGGGTTGGATGAAGCAGGATGGCACAAGATTTTATTGTGCTACTGAGAATGGTATGCAGCTTAAAACTTACACACTGTTTATTTCTAGAATTTTCCATGGAATTTTTTCCAACCTCGGTGTACTGCAGGTAACTGAAGCCACAGAAAGTGAAACTGTGAACAAGGAGGACTACTATATTTTGAGGTAATTATATTTATTCCACAATATTTAGTGAACACAGGAATGTCTCAGGCGCCACATATCCTGAGATATAGTATCCCACTACTCTGTATCACACTTGTATCTCAGCATTCTGGGAGGCTGAGGCAGGAGGACTGCTTGAGCTCAGGAATTCGAAACCAGCCTGGGCAATATAGGGAGACCCCATCTCTACAAATCAAAAATTAAAAAACAGCTAGGTGTGGTAGTATGTACCTGTGGTCCCAGCTACTCAGGAAACTGAAGTGGGAGGACCTTTGAGCCCAGTAGGTTGAGGCTGCAGTGAGCTGTGACTGCACCACTGGACTCTAGCCTGGGCAAAGAGTGACAGACACCCTGTCTCAAAAGTAAATCAGTAAAAATAAAAAGAATGTCCTGGGCACTGTGTATTCTAGGCATTAAGGATATGGCAAGGAACAAAGACTGAATTCCTTCTTTCTGCAGCTTACAGTTCAGTTTCACCACTCAAGTGTCTAAGCACCAGGGATATCAATATCACCTGAGAGTTTATTAAAAATGCAAATTTCTACAACTGAAGATTAGATTTTTTAAAATGCAGACTCTCAGGTCCCAGCCCAGACCTACTGAATCAGTGTCTGCATTTCAGTAAGATCCCTAGGGCATACTCCTGCACAGTTTGAGAAGCAAAGGATTTATGCATCTCCCTAACTATTGTGAACTTCTTGGAGGTAAGCTATTACTTTGAATTTGTTGTACCACTAGTATAAATAATAGTTTAATTGTTGTACTAATCATTCAAACATAAATACCTATTGTATGAACTTATTTCTGGGGCTTAACAAAAAAAAAGGCAGGGAATACAGTGGTTCACATCTGTAATCCTAGCACTTTGGGAGGCCGTTGAGCCCAGGAAGTACAGACCAGCCTGGACAACATGGTAAAACCCCACATCTACAAAAGAAAATTTATGTGTGTGTGTGTGTGTGTGTGTGTGTATGTATATATATGTGTATATATGTGTGTGTGTGTGTGTATAAATTAGCCAGGTGTGACGGCGTGCACCTGTAGTCATAGTTACTCAGAAGGCTGAGGTAGGGGGATCACCTGAGTCCAGAGAGGCTGAGGCTGCAGTGAACCCTGATTACGTCACTGCACACCAGCCTGGGAGACAGAGTGAGACCCTGTCTCTAAATAAATAAATATTTAAAAAAGAGCAAAGGCAAACTGGCCTAGATCCTGGGAAACTTTCCATCTCCTAGCAGAAATAAGGCAGTAATTCTAATAACAGCTAATATTTCAAAAAATGCTTTCTGTGGTCCAGCTGTTGTACCAAGGACTATATGTGACAATCTTGTAAAGCAGATTACTACTATTACTATTCTCATTTTAGAGATTAAGAAACCTGGAGCTCAGAGGTTAAGAAAGTGATGAAGCTAGAACAAGCAGGATGTCTGACCCTAAACCACAGAAAGTGGTAAATGTCCTAAGAGTTGAATCTTGAAGAAGGAGCCCACGAATTCCCTGATGGAAATATTGTCCCTCAATCTTGAAATCATCCACAGCATGAAGCTCAGTTCCTAGCACATAAGAGACATTCATGGACTGCAAGGAACTCTGTGAATGGATTAAAGTTAACCTATCACATTCTAGATTATTACCAATCCAATAATCCTCCATTAAAGATGTAACGAGCCTGAGATGAAAGGGCTTCTCTCTGATGTGTTTTACATGGAGTCCATTCTCTAACTTGGGGCCCTTGTTCCAAGCACACAAAGGAAAAAAAAAAGGAGACAGAGAGAGAGACAGGACATGAACTAAAAGATGAAAGCCACTCTGAAATCCTGGAAGAGGCTGAGGCTTGTTCTGGAGAGAGAAGAGAAGAGCACAGGCCGTGGAATTCTTTGTCCACAGTGAGCAAGGGGTGAATGGAAACGTTGGTCAAAGGTCCCCCAATGTAAAGCAAAGCAGGGACTGCAGAGCTGGTCCATTACTGAGAAGTATCCCTAGAGGCCTCCATCTGTTCTTGAACTTCCTTTGGTATACTTCCCATCAGCCCCTTTATGGAGTTACAGTTATCTGCACTCTCACTTTCTGACAATTCTACGTGAAACTGAGACATTTTCCCCTACAACATTTTGGGGAAGGGTTCTATTAATAATACTCTTCATGTCTATTAGAGATTCAATAGACTTTCATGGGCCAGCCATCTTGTATACCTTAACCATCACATACACCGCTATATATATGAGAAAATGTGTTCTGGTAATAAACAACACAAAATCAGCTTCTCCAACAAGACATTTATAGGATAAAGATCTACCTTTATGATATCCCGGATATACCAATTCAGTGTAGTTCCATATGAAGAATTCTTCAAGTAACATGCAGGGAGAAAAATATCAACTAACAACGTCTAATTATACTAAGGATGAATTTTTCTGAGGATCAAATTCAATCACATTCAAGAGTAAATCTATGAAAAGTTAAAGAAAAAGACAGGCCGGGCGCAGTGGCTCACACCTGTAATCCCAGCACTTTGAGAGGCCAAGGCAGGCAGATCACCTACGGTCAGGAGTTCAAGACCAGCCTGGCCAACCTGGTGAAACCCTGCCTCTACTAAAAATACTGAAATTAGCCGGGCATGGTGGTGTGTGCCTGTAATTCCAGCTACTCAGGAGGCTGAGGCAGGAAAATCACTTGAACCCGGGAGGTGGAGCTTACAGTGAGCCGAGATTGTACCACTGCATTCCAGCCTCTGCAAAAGAGCGAGACTTCGTCTCAATAATAATAATAAAAAAGACTAAAGCTTACACACAATAAGCATCAGCTCACCTCTTAGGTACCAACCAATGGCTGGGGTCATCTCATTCTCTCACTTTCTGACCATTCCACATGGAATGCTAACCATATATGGTTTTCTAATAGTCAAATGATTTGATTTTTCCAGTCAAATCTGTTTGAACATGAAGCTTTTATTTCACTGTTTTGTACCCAAGGGTTCTAATAAGGAAACACAAAACATAAATTACAAGGGTAACTGGTAACTACCCCTACATTTATGAAAGCAAACTGGGCATATTAACTGAGTCAGACTTAAGCACAAAATTTACGAACCACCCACATCCTAGGTTTTGAAAAGCTAATGTTTTCCCTCTTCTTAACCAGATTAACAGATGGAAGACTCTGAGAAGTCATCTAGAGATGTCTTTAGAAATTTCAAGCATATTTTGCTTAACAGTTCATGTCACACTTTATGATTCTACCAGAAGGCATGGGACCGAGACTAGGATGACTATGATTAAAAGGAGACTGTAGATCCAAGGATGTCGCTACTATGGCATCACACTTGTATGCAGCTGTAACAGGCAAGATCAACATTAGCCTGGTTCTTCTACCGTAACAGTTCCATGTATACACAATGGCTAAGTCCACTGACGGCGAGAGCAAGCGGTCGCAAGCTCAATGCCTTGAGCTGGAGAGGACAGGACCCATCTAAAAGGTCCTGCTGCTGACTGTTGTCTCTTTGGTATTTGAGCTCAGCATTGTGAGATTTCTGAATTTACAAGAGGAATGAGTGGTCCTCTATTTTTATGTAAAATATCTCAATTTCTAAGCACTGGCATCTAATTAAACATTTTCTATAACAATGTCTATGGAACAAAATCTGCCCGTGAGTTTGTGCATTCTTCAATGCTGCTGTTTGTGATCTCTGATGCTTTATGGCATCATATTGCCTTTGCAGTGACCTAAAATCAGAGTCATATCCTTTTATTTTATATTCTGCATAGCTCCTTAAGAAAATTCTGTATGTTTGCTAAGAAATAAATGTCTCTTGAACTAACATAAGAAAAACATGTCTATTATTGATAGTCTTGTGTTTTTAAGCTTTGATCAAAGGAATAAAGCCTTCCATATGTCAGCACCCCTGAACCATGCCACCCTCCAGAACTGAGCTGTACTGCTAAACATAAAGCTTTGCCATGTCTTCATCATGTTTTTCTCTTTTTATCTTTTATTTTTTATCATGTTTTTATCATGTTTTTCTACCGTTTCCACACTTACTCTCAATCTCAGTTGAGGTTATAGTTTCAGGTTCACCAGTCCACACCAAAATTTCCTCATCTTTACAATGAAGACTTTGAACAAAGGTAACCCCAAACTATCTAGAAGTCCCTTACAGTATATTCCACTCACTTAAAGTCTCACAAGACCTGCAACTATGAGCTTTCCTTCTTGAAAATTTTGTATATAATTCTTGCAAACATTCTTTCACATCTCTTCCATGTTGCATCTATTACGGAATTATCTGTAAGATGTCTGTACTGGGTTGAACCATATACCTACCAAAATTCAGGTCTACCCAGAACCTCAGCATGTATCAACTTAGTGGGAAATCGAGTCTTTGTAGATGTAATTAATTAAATTGAGGTGAGGTCATACTAGGTTAGGGTAGGTCCCAAATCCAATGACTTGTGTCCCTAGAAGAAGGCAGTGTGAAAACAGAGGTACAGCTACAAGCCAAGGAATGTCACACATTTCTGGGAGCCACCGGAAGTTTGGAAGAGGCAAGGAAGGATTCTACCCTAAAGCCTTCAGAGGGAACGAGACCCTGATGACACTTTGATTTTGGACTTTTCTTTTGAGACAGACTCTTGCTCTGTTGCTCAGGCTGAGTGCAGTGGCATGATCCCAGCTCACTGCAGCCTCCGCCTCCTGGGGTCAAGCAATTCTCCTGTCTCAGCCTCCTGAGTAGCTGGAATTACAGGCACCTGCCAACACACCCAGCTCATTTTTTATTTTTAGTAGAGACAGGGTTTCACCATGTTGGCCAGGCTGGTCCCGAACTCCTGACCTCAGGTGATTCGCCCACCTCGGCCTCCCAAAGGGCTGGAATTACAGGTGTAAGCCACCACGTCCAGACTGATTTTGGATTTCTGGCCTCCAGAACGACAGGTGAACAAATTTCTATTGTTTTTTATTATAATATTATTATTATTATTATTATTATTATTATTATTTTCAGTAGAGACAGAGTTTCATCATGTTGGCCAGACTGGTCTAGAACTCCTGACCTCAAATGATCCACCCGCCTCAGCCTCCCAAAGCGCTGGGATTACAGGTGTGAGCCACTGCGCCGGGCCACAAATTTCTATTGTTTTAAGCCACCAAGTGTGTGATAATTTGTTACACCAGCCATAAGAAATCAACAAACCGGCCGGGCGCGGTGGCTCAAGCCTGTAATCCCAGCACTTTGGGAGGCCGAGACGGGCGGATCACGAGGTCAGGAGATCGAGACCATCCTGGCTAACACGGTGAAACCCCGTCTCTATTAAGAAATACAAAAAACTAGCCGGGCGAGGTGGCGGGCGCCTGTAGTCCCAGCTACTCGGGAGGCTGAGCCAGGAGAATGGCGTGAACCCGGGAGGCGGAGCTTGCAGTGAGCTGAGATCCGGCCACTGCACTCCAGCCTGGGCGACAGAGCGAGACTCCGTCTCAAAAAAAAAAAAAAAAAAAAGAAATCAACAAACCATTTAAACATCTCCTCCTCTTCTTTGCTTAGGCTATCCAGGGTTTGGAGTGGGCTTTATCTTTTCTTACTTGCTGAGGTATAATGTGCAAAATGGAGCAAAGAGCACAAAGACACATTTTGTCAGGCACTCTGCATATGGTAAGGGCTTCATACATAGAGACAGGAAACTTTATGTGAGCTATGTGACATCACAGACTGGTTTTAATCTACTTCTATGTCTCAGGCACCTAGCACAGCACACAGAGTTGACTTTTAAAAATGACTGGCATGTGGCTGGGCGTGATGGTTCACGCCTGTAATCCCAGCACTTTGGAAGCCTGAGGCAGGTGGATCACAAGGTCAGGAGATCGAGACCATCCTGGCTCTGGCTAACACAGTGAAACTCCATCTCTACTAAAAATACAAAAAAATTAGCCAGATGTGGTGGGCGCCTGTAGTCCCAGCTACTCGGGAGGCTGAGGCAGGAGAATGACGTGAACCCAGGAGGCAGAGCTTGCTATGAGCTGCGATCATGCCACTGCACTCCAGCCTGGGTGAGAGAGTGAGACTCTTGTCTCAAAAAAAAAAAAAAAAAAATGGCATGTGTATATATATATGAAGTTATATATGAAGTAACAAATGAAAGAATGAATAAACAAACTAATGAACATCAACAAAGTCATGATGAACAAATTCACAAATTCTTGAACCACTGTTAACTTATATGAACAATACTAGTCAGTGAAAAATCATGGTAAAGTTACAGATGCATTTCAATTCTCCACGGATGTAGAGCTGTTCAAGTTTGCTATCTGAGTATTTCTGTAGCCCCTTTTATTACCTTAAGGGTTTCTTTTTTTTTTTTTTTTTTTGACATGGAGTCTCACTCTATTGCCCAGGCTGGAGTGCAGTGGGGCGATCTCAGCTCACTGCAACCTCCATCTCCTGGGTTCAAGTGATTCTCCTGCCTCAGCCTCCTGAGTAGCTGGGATTACAGGCACATGCCACCACGCCCAGCTAATTTTTGTATTTTTAGTAGAGACAGGGTTTCACCATGTTGGCCAAGATGGTCTCAATCTTTTGATCTCACGATCTGCCTGCCTGTGTCTCCCAAAGTGCTGGGATTACAGGCATGAGCCACCATGCCCAGCCAACTTAAGGGTTTTTTTTTGTTTGCTTGTTTTTGTTTTTGGTAAAGAAAACTAATCTGGGCAAATAGCTCATGATGAAATTTGACCAGAAAATTTCTGAAAGTGTCCAGTAGTGTTTTTGTCTCTGATCCCACTGAGCCACTCCCTCACAATCTTGGTGGCTGCATGCCTTCCTCCAAGGTGTGAGAGCATCACCTGGCACTTCTGGGAGGCTTCACACAGGACTCCTAGAGGCATACATCCAGGTGCTCCCTAAGCTGCCACTGTCCACTGGACCCTCTCCCCAGAAGCTAAACAACTTGCCAAACTAAGAACTAAAATTGGTATTTTCAAAATATCAGTAGAGATAAGAGAGAAAAAACAATCATAAACTTCTTTAGTGGTTAATTTTTAAAAAAGAAAAAGATTCTTTACTTTTCAACAGCTCTGAGGGACAATGCTCTCCCCAGATCTCCATCACTGAAAGTCTATTCAATCTCCAGCACAGATAACTTCAAGTGTCCGAACATCCACATCCCAACTGACTGACGTTTCTTCCTTTTCATAGCACTCAAGCCTCTCACAGGCCTCCCCTGGTTCCACCTTGAATATATCTGCTGTCTTGTGCTCATTAACCATTGTCAGACTCTGGCTGCCACTCATCTCAGTGTACTCACCTTTCCGTCCCCTGAAGTACCTCATATGATACTTTATAATGGAAGGCAACCCAAAACTACTTTATTCACCGGAACATATATTTCTGCATAGAACTTTCCAAAAACACAAAACTGAACAAAATCTTTTCTTTCTTAAGTTCATGGGGTAAAATAAAAAATATTTTTATGCATTTTACCCCTAAAGTGCTAAAATCTCACTTGGAAAACACACCATCTACCCCAGAACACAGTATGCCTAAACTATTTTGGAAACATCTCACATCTGCCTTCTTGAATTCTTCCTGTCGCATCATGGAACTCTCTACTGAGAAGACATAACAGGAAGGCTAGTGAGTCACTCAAGGTCCTTAAAAGATTAAAATTAATTCAGCACGGCAAACCAGCTGAAGACTGGGCTTAGGAATTTTTTTTTTTTTTTTTTTTGAGATGCAGTCTCGCTCTGTTATACAGGCTGCAGTGCAACAGTGTGATCTCGGCTCACTGCAACCTCCACCTCCTGGGTTCAAGCGATTCTCTTGCCTCGGCTTCCCGAGTAGCGGGGATTACAGGTACGTGTCACCCCACAGACAGCTAAATGTTCTGTATTTTTAGTAGAAAGAGGGTTTTGCCATGTTGGCCAGGGTGGTCTCAAACTCCTGACCTCAAGTCATCCAACCTCCTCAGCCTCCCAAAGTGCTGGGATTACAGGTGTGAGCCACTGCACCCAGCCATGGGCCTAGGATTTGTAAGAAAAAAGGGGCAAAAATATTTATAGTTAAAATTACCAAAAGCCATCTGAGATAAAATGAACAGTTAGAAGAGGTTTCTAAAAGTGTGAGAAATACAGACTTATCCAAAGCTTTAACACTCTTAAGCTAGCTAAAGCCAGAAATAAAGAGGTGCTGCCAGTTCTGTTGACATAATTAGGTTTGTGGCTCTCACTGTCATCAACTATGCAAAAGAGTTCCACTTTGCCTCAAAACTGGAAACCAATCAATTGAAGTCATCAAAGGATTCAAACTCTAAAGCAACACTGCTATGGTCTAAATGTGTCCCCCATATTTCATGTAATGTTGGAAACTTAATCCCCAAATTCATATGATGATTGGAAGTGGGACCTTTGGGAGGTAACTGGGATTAGGTAAGGTCATCAGTGCAGGGCTCCCATGGTAAGAGGTATCTTTATGAGAAGAGGAAGAGAGACCTAAGCTGACATGTATTCTCTTTCTCTCTGGCCATGTGATATCCTCGCCATGTTATTCTGCAGCAAACGCACTCACCAGATGCTGGTGTCATGCTCTTAGACTTTCCTGCCTCCAGAACTGTGACCTAAATATATTTCTCTTCATTATAAATTATCCAGTCTCAGGTATTTCATTATAACAACAGAAAACAATCTATGACAACTATGGATCAATCTCAATTCAAGGCAAAGTGTGAAGTCAACTGAAACCAAAATGGCCCTTTTCCTTGGCACTGACCCTTCTAACATATAGACTTACAGACTCAAATAAAAGAATGTTTGTGGTAGACTGATTTACTGGCCCCAATTCTTCATCCTTCCCAGGAGCCTAGAATATAAATAAGAATCACCCTATCCAAGTCTTTTAAACAATTATTTTATACAAATTATTCTTACTTTTTCTATTTCTACAGGTATACTGATGTAGCAAACATCAGACAGCATGCATTAATGATCACAAATCTATCCATCCAACCAGCAAATGAGTAACTTTATGGAGCCTTTTACTATGTGCCACATACCATGTGAAGAAGTTCACATATACACATAATGAAGACCTGGCCGCTGCTTTCATAGAGCTCTAAGTCTAAATGGAAACTTATGAGTGATGTAGAAAGCCACTAAGATAAACATGACAGCAGAAACTTAGAAACATTTCTTTGAGAATACAGAGAAAGGACTTTATACAGTTCAGAGGGTCTAGAAAGGTTTCACAGTGGAGGTGGCATTTGATCTAAACCTCAATTGCATAGAGGAATGGAAAGATCCCCTAAAATATAATTTTCTACTTTCTGGATTCTCAAGATACTACTATGTGCCTCCAGTTGAACCAGACTAAATCAGATATATTTAGCCTCTGTGGTAAAACACTGGATGCTGTGTCGGAAGACCGAGGTTCAAGTCTCAGCATGGCCACCTGAGAGTGAGAAAGTACCACCAACAGGATCTGGCACATGGTAAACCCACAGAATCTCTGTGTGCCTTCCCGAGTAACTTGGGTTATTCAGCTTCACCAACAGATCATTATAAAATATGTAGCCAACACCAAAACCAGGCATTGACTAAGATATAACATCAAGTGTCTTATTCAACACATCAAGTTCATTTTGTGATATGTAGATGGCTCCCATTTTCATTCAATTAGTCATTATTTATTAAGCTCACTTGCCATATTCTAGGTATTGAAAATACAAAGATGACGATGAACCAACCCTTGCTCTTAAGGTCCAGAAAGTCTTAACTCAGAGTCCAAAATATAGGTTATTCATAATTAAGAGAAAAGCAAACTTTTATATCCCACCACTGTACCGATACTGATGATCTCTAATATAATAATCACCAATATTCATTAAGTGCTTGCTATATGCCAGATACTGCTCTAAAAGCTCTTTGAAGATGCTATTTTTTTTTTTTTTTTTGAGAGAAAGTCTTGCTCTGTGGCCCAGGCTGAAGTGCAGTGGCATGATCTCGACTCACTGCAAGCTCTGCCTCCCAGGTTCACACCATTCTCCTGCCTCAGTCTCCCAAGTAGCTGGGACTACAGGCGCCCGCCACCTCGCCCTGCTAGTTTTTTGTATTTTTAGTAGAGATGGGGTTTCACCGTGTTAGCCAGGATGGTCTCGATCTCCTGACCCTGTGATCCGCCCACCTCAGCCTCCCAAAGTGCTGGGATTACAGGCATGAGGCACCGCGCCCGGCCTAAAATGCTCTCACTTAATCTTCACAGCAGGTCTATGCCAAAACACTCTTATTATCCCCGTTTTATAGACGAGAGGCTATGAGAACTGCCTAGATGTAGCAGAGCTGGGATTTGAACTCAGGAAGCTCACTCTAAAGCCTATGCTCTTAATGACAAGTTAATGGATCATGAGGCCCATTGCCACACCATCTGGACTTGGTTTTCTCTGCGTATAATTCTGCTTTTGTACACTTTAGCAATGAATCTAATTTGAAACAGTTACTACACAAGATCCATCTAGTTTCATACTCTGTGTCTTCAATTTTGTTAAACCCCAAACTAAACATAAAATTACATGTTGGTACCACCAAAACCTGTAGCCAGGAAGGTTCAAAATGATGCATCTTTTCAACGTTTTCATAGAGCAAACATGAAACACCAAGTGATGAACAGAGAGACTGTATACAGTATGACCAACAGGTATTTATTTATCTGAGCCATCATGCTTACCTGGGGCCACTGAGGGAACTGCATCTCTGAAAAAAACTCTAACTAGATTCCAAGTTCTCACTCTGCAGTAGCAAGATACAACCCTTTCTTTTAGAATCAGGGCCAAGGCACTACTTTTCTTAACTCCTATGAAAATAGTCATTTCACAGATGCTTTTCCTTTTTCAAACAGCCTCTTGTTTTCTTAAAGGACAGACTACAGAGGAGGAAAAGGGCAGCCACATATTGTATACATGACTGATTGTACAAAAAGAAGTTACTAAACAGCTGGAGGGAGCGATTCAGTAGTAAAGGAAAATAGAAAGTAGTCAGTCTCTGGGTTAGCCATTGCATTTTATTGTATAAATAGCATTCTAACTTGGAAAGGATGCCCCCGAGGAAGAAATGAGTCTATTTTTCTAGGCTCCCCAAAGTGCAGTCTATGATCCAAAGATAACTGCATCATGATTTAGTCATAAAACACACACCACTGTGATGAGTATGTACTTAACACGCAGCAAGTCAACAGGCAAATATACACTTTTTATATATGTACTATGGCATGGCATACTAAGACGTCACAAAATATTTGCTCTCGTTTTCTCTTTTCTTTCAACTGTTAGTATTTGTGTTAATTTTATACATATACACATACACATATATATACTATATAAAACATACATAATAAACACTAACTTTATCATTACAAGTGAAACAAAAACTGCTTATTTTATTTCATTCACTAATCTACATATTACCTGAAACCTGAAGTGTGATTATAAGCAAAGAGATTTCATTTCATGGGGATCCACAGCAGACTCTGAGGCAATTCCAAAAGAGGACTCCCAAAATTATGACGATTAATATTGAGACACTGTAACACGCTGAAGTAGATGCAGAGATCCCAAAGTGAACATTTTCAAGGCTGGCACAGGTTTGGCTTCTAGTATATTTTTTAAAAACACAATCTCATTGCTTTTCATTCACAGCTAATACATTCTTTTGAGCATATTTGATTTGAAACATCTATCCTTAGCAACTTACCAAGGGCCACCATCATCCTGTCAAAACCAACTTTTGAGAGAAAACTGAGCATATCTTCTTAACATGTCAAAAAACTAATCCAGTTCACATCACAGACCAAGCACTGTAAGATGTTTTGTGGAAACCCAACAGCAAGTAATGTCAGGACACTGAGCAAATGAGTAGTAAGTGTCACAGCAGAGGGACCCCTGAAAGTCTTCCTGGAAAGAGGGAGTTACAGGAGCATTTCAAGAGTCCCAGTAGGTAGAGTGGAGTGCATACTTCAACTGTGCCCTCTCCACAGGCCCTTACCCACACCAGCACTCAGTAAGCCAAGGGGCTATGGACAGAAAAATACCTAAATACTCATCAGCAGAGAACTTGCTAAATAAATCATGGAACTTGTATATAGTGGAATAGCATACATAATACTTAAAAAGACATAAGTAGAAAAATGGATGGATCTACAAAATATGTTCTTACCTGAAAAAAAGCAAAGCATTCATAAAAAAATCTAATTAGAATAACTTTTTCCTGGTTTTAACTATTGTGGCAAATTTTAAACATACAAAATTAGAGATCTAATGAATCTGCACATACCCATAATGCAGCTTGAACAATCAGCAGCTTATGGGCAATTTTGTTTCTTTTTTTATCCTTCTAATCCCAATTATTTTGGAGAAAATCCCATACACAATATTGTTTCTATCAGTATGGATTATACTGTATTATATATGTCATACTATGACATAGATTAGTATTTTATATTAGTATATTATCTCTAAAACATAGAGATTCTAAAAACATCATCACAAAATTTGGCTAAATTTTAAAATTTATTATTTTTTAAATTTTAATTTATTTTATTTTATTTTTTAGTTTTTTTTTTTTTTTAAGACAGAGCCTTGCTCTGTTACCCAGGCTGGAGTGCAGTGGCACATCTCGGTTCACTGCAACCTCTACCTCCCGGGGTCAAGCAATTCTCCTGCCTCAGCCTCCTGAGACTACAGGCACACACCACCACATCCACTTAATTTTTGTATTTTTAGTAGAGACAGGGTTTCACCATATTGGTCAGGGTGGTCTTGAACTCCTGACCTGGTGATCCACTGCACCTGGCCTAATTTTTATTTTTTTGAGATGGAGTCTCGCCTGTCACCCAGGCTAGAGTGCAGTGGCGGGATCTTGGCTCACTTCAACTTTCGCCTCCTGTGTTCAAGCAATTCTCGTGCCTCAGCCTCCAGAGTAGCTGGGACTACAGGCACCCGCCACCATGCCTGGCTAATTTTTTATGTCTTAGTAGAGAAGGGGTTTCACCATGTTTCCCAGGCTGGTCTCAAACTCCTGAGCTCAGGCCATCTCTCCCCCTTGGCCTTCCAAAGTGCTGGGATTACAGGCACGAGCCACCACACCGGCCTTAAAATTTATTATTAATATGCGGATATATGACTCAAATATTTTCTGAGAGGAAATAAAAATATAAGCTAATGGTCATCACTGGGAAAGGGGGCTAGGGTGAAGGGCAGAGATAGCTTAATTATTCACTTAAAAATATATTTATGTTTTTTGAGACAGAGTCTCGCTCTATCACCCAGGCTAGAGTGCAATGGCATAATCATGGTTCACTGCAGCCTCGAACTCCTGGTGTCAAGTGATCCTCCTGCCTCAGTCTCCTAAGTAGTTGGAACTACAGGCACATGCCACCGTCCACCATGCTCAACTACTTTTTTTGGAGGGTGAGAGATGGGGTCTTGCTGGTCTTGAACTTGTGGGCTCAAGTGATCCTCCTGCCTCAGCCTCCCAAAGTGCTGGGATTACAGGCATGAGCCACCGTGCCTGAACAAAACTTTAGGTTAGTTTAAAATTTAACTACAACAGAACCGGCTATGCCAGGAAGAGCAGCAGAAAGGGTGCCATGACCAGAGGGAGACAGCAAGGTGTCAGTAAACGATGAACACAGGAGGTAGAGCTTGGCTGGAAGATGTGCAATCAGTCTTTCATGTATTAATAGATTCAAACTCTAGCAGGTGACAATGTCCATCAGCTGCTGAATACAAATTCTCGAAATGGGTAAAAAGTATAGAGAGCTGTGAACTCAGGGACATTACTGAACATAATTATGATTCCAGTAATGTGCAGGGCCAGACAGTTATGAGATGAAATGGCCTCATCTCAACCTCCCTACTGCCATATCCCACAACAGTATGCATCACTGAAAGTACTGGGATTTTAAAGGGCACTTCAGAAACGCTACTTTTTTTTCTTCTTAAACAAGTTAATGTCTTAACTCCTCTTTTCCTTATCTTTAGTCCTTGTAATTTATCTACCTTATAGGTTGTAAAAATGTGATTTCCTTCCATGGTGGTTCTGTTTTCTTTGTTATATCTATATTAATACAGCCCTGGGACCCATTAGGGGAACTGCTGGACTACTTTTTAAAAAATTAGCCTTTCTGAGTGCTTGTTTACGCTGAATTCAGATACAATAAAGTTCTCCAAATTTTTCAATCTTACGATCAGTATAGTGGGAGCTACGAGAAAATGATATTTAAAGTAGCTGTCACCATTTTAACACCTCCAAGAAATCCAAAATATTACAAATATATACAAAAGTCCAGAAAGACTGGTCTCAATTAGACTAGTTAAAAGCCTAAACTTCTGAATATATTTTTCAAGAAATACTATTTTCCCACTTTTAAATATTACTTAAGGCTAGTAAAATACTCCTCAGTAAATGTCAAAAAGAGAAATGCCTTTAATGAACAGATGGCTAATGTTTTAACTTTTTATGAGCTTCACCATAAGTAAGTTCTTTCGAGGACTTTAAAATAGTTCTCTTAATTGGGTTATATCCTTTCCCCCACAACTTTGTTTATTATTTTGCTTACCAAAACCCAGTATTTCTAGATAGCATAGAGAAATGGTCTACCTATGCACTGGAAGTGTAATTTCTAAACAGATGATATTTTACTGTACTTAACACCAAGGACCTGTTTATTTTACAAAAATGCTTCCCAGAACAAACAGCTTTATGTACGATCCAAAATGAAACTAACCTAAGATATGGTTGAGGAATGAAATAATATTTTGCAAATAAACTGCCCAATTTTACCACAAGAGGCTTACGTTCCTCTCTGCATATAAATGGACATTTTTGGTCAGTCTAGAGATTTACTCCACCAATAGTTGAAAAGACCAAAAGAAAGTGCCAGCTGAGGCTATGCCTTCCCCAGGGGTACCTGTTTCATCCGGGGAGCTGGGTGAGGCACTGTCTTGGGACAACGTTGTCCAGCTGGACTCCTCATCGCTTGGTGCCAGGTTCTGGATCCGGTGCAGTGCACAGTCGGTTTTGGCCCCTGTTTTCGGATGATCCTTCTTGGTCTCTGGGCTGGATGACACCGTGGCTACTTGGCCGTCTTCAGGGCTGGACTGGGGTTTGTTTGATTTCTGCAGCAGCAAATCACCATTCCCAATGATGGTGGAGGCCTGGCCCTGGTCTGGCTGGGATTTCTCTTCCGCAATCCCATGGTGGTTGCCTCGGTTCTGCTCTAGTTCTCTGGCTGAGGTTTCCAGATCTGCATAGTAATTTAGGAAGCTCTTAGTTCTCCTGGGCTGGGAGGGTAAAATCTCACAGCCCGAGGAATCCTGTGGGTGGGGCTCTTTACCCTCTAACTTCTCAGAAGTTATGTTGATGACTGCAGTGGGGCTCAGGTTTTTGTTGGGGTCCTGCTGCCCTTGTTCTGCAGCCTTCCGGAGCTGGTTCTCCCCATTTTTCACCAGCTTGATGTTGGCAGAGCCATTTCCCAGCAGGGGCTGTGCAGCTGGATCTGAGAGGCCCATGGCCGCCTGGATGTTAGTTAGTGCATATTTTTTCCTGCATTTGGGAGGTGTGCTGTTCTTGGTTTCTGTGTGTTTTATTTCAGCGTTCAACAGTTCATTGTGGGAGGAACGGAGGTTAAGGGTGTTTGGTGGTGTGGCTGGGCTGTTCCGATTTGTGACGTCTGTAGTTCCGCTGCTGGCCATAAACACTGCCAAGGTGTCCACACCTGAGTCAGCTGGAAAAAAAAAAAAAGGTCATTAGACACTTGCCGTGATTAAACTACTTAGTATATACAGTGCGAGTAAATATTTTTATACAGAAAACGAAAAGAAGAAATGCTTCCACTGCACATACATTCTCATAGAATGGACCCATTTTCCTCTTTATTTCACCATTTGTTCCTATATTAAATAGGAGCAAATAAAGGGCTTAATGTGGATAACCAAAAGCCAATTTATAGAAAAGCTAAGAAGTCTGAGGACCTAAATTTTACTTAAAATTAAAAAACATTTCTCTTTGAATTCACATAAAAGCATTTTCTTCTGGTGGCTGGTCTTCATTTTTTACAAGCTTGAAAAATCATCCCCTTTCCAAATATTCCCACTACATTTTTATTCTTTGGTTCCTTCAGGCAACAACAACAAAAAATTGCTCAAGATTCCTCTGGGGCTTCAGCATTCTTAGTCAACCCGAAAGGTCATTGTTCAATGATGCTCCATACATCCAAGGTAATTTTTCTCAATCATGTTTAGAAACTGTGTTCTGAATGCCTGGAAAACCAAACCTCCATTAGAGTTTGCTAATGTCTTGGTGAACATTTTTGACCTGGGCTTACTGTTTGTACTAAACAGAAATTTTGAAGAAATGGCTTAATTTCTGAAGAACCCGCACAAAACTATTACTGTAGCATTGAAACCTTGGCTACAGACAACATGTTAGAGCTCCCAGAGGAGTTTGAATATATTCCACTGAATTAAAATACAGACTCAGCTGTCTGCAGTCATCACGTGCCTCTGCAGAACTCCTAGGAAACTATCAGACAATTGCATTTATCTCAAATATTGTTTGCGCTGTTAGTGATTTATTCTATATGTCTCTTGCTAGGAAGAAAGAAAGGTTTCTTAGACTAGAAGGGAATAAAATTCATCAGCAGGAATTCCTAAGGTTTCAGATTTCTCAGTCTATGAGGAGTGACTTCTTTCTTATCTGATCCTTTTGCCCTCCACAGAGACTTTGATTATCTCTACCTCAGCAGCAGATCAACCAAAGCACAGCTCCTAAAATTCCTGAAATTGTATTCTGACAATTCCCTCTTCCTCCCCCAGGCAAAACAGGGATCTTCACAGGAGAGGAGGGCAAGAATTTCCCTGTTTGGGAGCTTAGAGGTATCTCTCCATCATCAAATACTTAGGTTGGGCAATTTTACTAAGTTACTCATTCTAGAGTCCCTATACTTCCAGGAAGCAAGGCAACATCCATTCTCCATTCCAGACCATGGCCATTTTTATACAGAATGACCATGTGGCCCATAAGAGAGTCAAGGGCTGTAATCCTAAGGGTTAGGATCTTGGGCCCTATTCTTTAAAGTTACTATTTATAAGGCTTTCTTCTTACCCAGCACCCCACCTTAGTTCTTAGGCCTCATTTTACAGAAACAGAGAATGTCGTGTGGTTTTTCCTTTTGCCAAATTTCCTTTTCCTCTACCCAATCCACTGGAAGGTTTCTGCCTTTTAAACAATACTCTTGACAATTAAATTTTAAAAAAATTATTTCTTTATTACTGTTTGACTACAACTATTATACCATTTTATGGGAAACATTATGTTTCAATTTATAATTTAACTTCACTCAAGAGTAGCATTTCATATGAGAAGGGCCTACCTGAAACCTACATTAAGTTTTCCCTGAGACACATATTCAGAGCATAGATACATGAGAGAAAGTTATTTTTAGACTCTTAGGTATTTAGAGTGACATTACGAGAAAGTGCAAATCTGCTGGCTTCCTAAAAGGCATGGCAAAAAATTTCTATGAGGCTGCTTTATGATGCTAGGTACTATTATACATTCTAGCAATGTTATTAGGGAGATATTTTTATTTACATTGTTTATAACCATACATATTTTCAGAAAGAATACCATCAGAATTTCTAGGTGATTTTTAATATTTAAGTAGCTTTTATATCCTGGATATACAGATTAAGACTTCTAGCCACAGCCAGGTGTTGTGGATCATGACTGTAATGCCAGTACTTTGGGAGGCTGAGGTGAGCAGATCACCTGAGGTCAGGAGTTCGAGACCAGCCTGACCAACATGCAGAAACGCTGTCTCTACTAAAAATACAAAATAAGACAGGCAGATTGCACATGCCTGTAATCCCAGCTACTCAGGAGGCTGAGGCAGGAGAATCGCTTGAACTTGGGAGGTAGAGGTTGCAGTGAGCCGAGATTGTGCCATTGCACTCCAGCCTGGGCAACAAGAGCAAAACTCCGTCTCAAAAAACAAAAAAAGAAAAAAAAAAGACTTCTAGCCACATTTGCACAGTCTTTGGTATCCCATTACCCTCTCAGGCGCCATGTAACTCTTTTGCTAGAAATAATGGAAGGCAGGCAGGAGTGGGAAGAGGCTGAATGGAAAAGGACCATCCAATACAAACTGGATGAACAAATGCAGCTCTGTATATGCCATATTTATTGGTTTGTTTATTTACTTATTTATTACTTTTGAGGCAGGGTTGGTTATTTATTTATCATTACTTTTGAGACAGGGTCTTGCTCTGTCACCCAGGCTGGAATACAAGTGGCAGGAACATGCCTCACTGCAGCCTCAACCTCCTAGGCTCAAGTGATCCTCCTACCTCAGCCTCCTAAGTAGCTGAGACCACAGGCGTACACACCATACCTGGTTAATTTTTTGACTTTTTGTAGAGACAGGGGTCTCACTTTGTTGCCCATGATGGTCTCAAATTCCTGGGTTCAAGTAATCCTCCCACCTCAGCCTCCCAAAGTACTGGGGTACAGGCATGAACCACCAGGCCCAGCCTGTATATGTTGTTTTCATATATTAAAACCTGAACACAGTTTGAGTAATATCTTAGATATTAAATAATGGTATCATGTGGAGGCAAAGGTAAAAGTTCAATCCTACAGCTAAGGCAGCCAAGCTAATCCCATGAACTATAGAATTCCTTCAGGAGTTACATATTAGCTGGGAAGTCCTTGGGCTCAAAAGGGTCATGAAGTAGCTAGAGGTTAGCAAAATCCTAGAAAGATCAAGGCTGCAAGAAAACACCCCCAAGTGAGAGGCAGTGCTGTAAGGGTTAAGAGCACAGATCTCATGGTCAAAGAGAGAAAGGCTCAAGACCTATCCAAGCTACTTACTAGTTAAAAATGGGGACAATAATAGTACCTGGTTTACATGACAAGTAAAATGAGCAATGCCTACAGAGAATTTATAACAATAAATGTGAGCTCCAGTCACCACTTTGTACCCAAGTAATATAGCGCAGGGCTGCCTGCCAGGGCCCCCAGATTACCCCCTACTCTTATTGGTCTGAGTGATTAAAACGGTCTTGTTGCAGAGACACACTGGGAGGAAAGAGACTAAGAAGGAACAAAGAAGTTGGGTCTATGAGGGTTGAATTATGAAAAAAAAATATATACATTCCTCAGGTTTAAGAGGATAGAGGTTTGTGTTTCTCTTTAAATAAAAGAAAATCTTACAATGTTTCTTTAAACTTTCTAATATTTAACTGTTTTCTTTGGAATCAAAAGGCCTAAGAAATAAGACCAAACTCTTTAACACAACCGACAAGTTACTTAAACTCCCAATTTCTTTGCTGTAAAATGAAATTATAATAGTATCTACACCTCACTGAGTTTTGCTGGGGACTAAAACAGATGACTGTCAAACCTTTGACATAATGGCTGGCATACTGTAAGAGCTCAATACATGTTAGGGATTATTATGATCTTATAGCTCCCTCCTTCCTTGTACACTTTTATTTCTGACCACCATACCTCAAGCCACCACTGACTGAGCACTTTCTTCTTCTGGGTACTGTGCTAGGAATTGGAAAACCAACGAACATAAAGTCCCCACCTCTAAGTGCTTTCAAACTTGTAGAAGAAAAATACACAATAAAGTCACAGAAATCACCCAGTGTGGCGGGCGGCAGGTGCAGAGGAATAAATGGGCTACTCACCTAGGTTTGGAGAGGATCTTCAGGGAAAGGAGGATTATTATCAAGGGAGCCTGAACAAATCAAGACGTGAAAGGAGACGCGTTATGATGGAGGGGAAGGGCAAAGGCAGGGATTCTTCTCAAGCATGCTCTAACACTTTGGACCTGACCCTGAGGCAACAGCAGGAAGAATGAATGGAAGGCTGATGTGTACATTCTGAGTGTGTGTGTGGTGTATCTGTGTATATGTTGGGCCTTTTTCCTCTAGCATATTCTTCAAGCAGGCAACGACTATGATGAAAACACATTAAAGAAGTAATGTAAACCAGGCAATTAAAACATCAGTGGTCATCAGAGAAACAGTGGAAAGAGGTACACAGACAGTGTCTCCTGAATCAGTCAAAGAGGTAGGCTGGCCCCATTTTTAGGCTCCTTCTCTGGCCTTGGACTCTGCCATTTACCAAAGGGAAGCAGGAGCAGTTGGGAGGCTCTTTGTAATAGTCCAGTCAAGAAAGCGGGAGAGGACAAGGTAGTCACAAGAGACTTAGGTATGGGGGTGCAAGTCTTACTCTCCCACTACTGCAGTTCCAGCTCTGGTCACCCCTGGACCAGGGTAGAAAGATAAGGTTCCCATTAGCCACTTGGATTCAGAGGTGAGGATTGAAGAGTCTGGTGAATTGAGTAATTAGAAAGACACTGGTGACTTCTATCATATCAGCTTCAGGAGAATGGCAGAGTTGGGCAGAGAGTGAGCTTTATTCAAGGAGCTTCACTAAGAACACAGTTCGGGGACACAGGACAGTAGCTGGAGGATGACCCAGGGTTACGGGGAGGATTTTTTACTTTTGAAGATGAGATTCTACCATTGTTTAAAGGCTGTAAAAGCAGAAGGCAACAGAGAGGAAAAGTGGAAACACGAAAGAGGAACAGAATAGTAAGGTGGAAACCAGGTGATGAGCGAAGAGAAGGGACAAGAGCGGACTGGAAACAGTCAGCCCTGCTCAAGATAAGGGACACTTCACACTAGGAGGGAAGAGAGGCAGTAAGGACAAGGACATGTATGTCACTATAGTGACACAAAACTGAGCAAAAGCGAAACTGACCAACTTAATTTTATCTATGAAGAGAAAGTTTTCCCAGAGAGGAAACAGTCTAGGGGTGTGGTGTAGCAGGGAACTTAAAAAGGTGATGAAGGTGTCAAATGTGTTGAGATGTACAGATGAGGGTGTGCCCTGGGATCTGGCCTGAAGAAAGCAGGAAATGAGGGGACTGCATGGTAGAAAGGGTAAAGAAGTGGGAGAAAAGGAAAAGGCCAGGGTCAGAGGTCCCAGGAAGGTAAAGGTATTGCACACAGTGCAAAAACCCAAGGAGGTGGCAGTCTTACACTACCGAAGCCATTAAAAGGGGAAGGAGAGGGGAGAACAGCAGCATAAGCAGCTGGCAGAGGCAGCAGAAAGGAAAGAGAGAAAGAAAAAGACAGAAAGTCAGAGAAAGAGAGAGGAAGAAACAGAGAAACAGAAGGATACAGAGAGAGGAAGAGACAGAGGCAAGGAGTTGAAGAGAGAGATAGAGTGGGGAAAGACAGAGACAGAGAGACAGAAAGTCAAAGAGAGAAGGAAACTGAGGAAGAGACAAAGAAGGAATTAAAGAGAGAGATAGAAGTAGTAAAGAAAAAAAAGTGTACCCTATTCCTTTGAAAGCTAGGGTTAATTTAAAACCTATAATTGATAACTGAAGGTCTTCTCTGTAACCCTATAACACTCTAATACCACCTTGTTGTCAGTGTAAACAAGAGCGTAGCCTGAAAGCACTGAGGCCACTGACAACCCATAGCCTTCCTAGCAAAAATCCTTAACCCCCCAGGGTATCCTAACAGGGGATCTAAATTTTGACTAATTACCATACAAAGGTCCAACCAGATCTAGGAGGAACTCCCTTCAGGACAGGACTATAGATGGTTCCTCCCAGGGGATTAAGGAAAAAGACACAATGGGTATTCAGTAAGTGATAAGGGAACTCTTTTGGAAGCAGAGTTAGGAAAATTGCCTAATAATTGGTCTGCTCAAACGTGCCAGCTGTTTGCACTCAGCCAAACCTTAAAGTACTTACAGAATCAGGAAGGAGCCACCTGTATCAATTCTAAGTTAATATGGACTGAACGAGATCTTATTAGTAGCAAAGAATAATTGAAGTCCCAAACCTACAAAGTTTTCAACAAAAGTAAACTTTGCTAAAAGTTAACAGTGTAACATGTATTATCCTACTACCACATGCTCTCAAAGGATTTCTCAGACAGTTTGCAAGAAATAACGAAATCTATCCTTACGCTGCAATCCCAAATAGACTCTTTGGCAGCAGTGACTCTCCAAAACTGCCGAGGCCTAGACCTCCTCACTGCTGAGAAAGGAGGACTCTGCATCTTCTTAGGGGAAGAGTGTTGTTTTTACACTAACAAGTCAGGGATAGTAAGAGATGCCACCTGGCGTTTACAGGAAAAGGCTTCTGAAATCCCACAACGCCTTTCAAACTCTTATACCAACCTCTGGAGTTAAGCAACATGGCTTCTTCCCTTTCTAGGTTCCATGACAGCCATCTTGCTATTCCTCGCCTTCAGGCCCTGTATTTTTAACCTCCTTGTCAAATTTGTTTCCTCTAGGATCACGGCCATCAAGCTACAGATGGTCTTACAAATGGAACCCCCAATGAGCTCAACTAACAACTTCTACCAAGGACCCCTGGACCGACCTGCTGGCCCTTTCACTGGCCTAAAGAATTCCCCTCTGGAGAACACCACAACTGCAGGGCCCCTTCTTTGTCCCCATCCAGCAGGAAGTAGCTAGAGCGGTTGATGCCCAATTCCCAACAGCAGTTGGGGTGTCCTGTTTAGAAGGGGGCTTGAGAGGTGAAGCCAGCTGGACTTCCTGGGTTGAGTGGGGACTTGGAGAACATTTCTGTCTAGCTAGAGGATTGTAAATGCACCAATCAGCACTCTGTAAAAACACATCAATCAGCGCTCTGTGTCTAGCTACAGGATTGTAAACAAAACAATCAGCACTCTGTAAAATGAACCATTCAGTGCTCTATAAAATGGACCAATCAGCAGGACGTGGGCGGGGCCAAATAAGGGAATAAAAGCTGGCCACCAGAGCCAGCAGTGGCAACCCACTCAGGTCCCCTTTCACGCTGTGGAAGTTTTGTTCTTTTGCTCTTCACAATAAATATTGCTGCTGCTCACTCTTTGGGTCTGCTCTACCTTTATGAGCTGTAACACTCACCATGAGGGTCTGCAGCTTCATTCCTGAAGTCAGTGAGACCACAAATCCACGGGGAGGAACAAACAACTCAGGATGCACCACCTTTAAGAGCCGTAACACTTACTGTGAAGGTCTGCGACTTCACTCCTGAAGTCAGCGAGACCATGAACCCACCAGAAGGAAGAAACTCCCTACACATCTGAACATCTGAAGGAACAAGCTCTGGACACACCATCTTTAAGAGCTGTAACACTCACCACGAGGGTCCGCAGCTTCATTCTTGAAGTTGGTGAGACCAAGAACCCACTGGAAGGAATAAATTCCAGACACAGAGGAACAGATGTGAAGGGAATGAGGAAATGTTCTCAACCCTGGCCACATGGAAAAGCCACCTGGGGGGCTTTTAAACAGTATAGATGCCTAGGCCCCACCTACAAAGATACTTCCAAGATTCTGATTCAGTTACTCTGGGATTGGGCACAGTTAGGGCATTAAAACGTTCTTGGGGTGATTCTCATCTGTGGCCAAGATGGAGAACCATTGGAATAGGAAGTGTGAGATCTGGGAATAAAATGATGTACATGGAGTTAATTATTTCAGAGGCACATGGAATGCTCTCATCGCATACATCATCTTCCTTGTCCTTCCACACATTCTCAGCATCCTTCCCTCCCTCCAGCAAATTCCTACACATCTTTGAAGATTCAGAAAAGATGTCACCTCTTTATGAAGCCTTCTCTTGTCCCTCTGGAGTCTCCTTCTCCCAATTCTCACACCTTCGTAGATGCATCTCTATTACAGCATCATTCATGCTGTTTTACTATTAACCTGTTTGAGTTTCCCACTAGACTGTGACCTCCACCAACCAGCATAGAAGCCTAGCCCACAGTAAGCAGTCATAAACGTTTGAAGAATAAATCCTCGAGTAAAATGGGAAAGGCAAGTGTTTCATTAACATCTCAAGAAATGTTGACATAAAATGTCTACGCAGAATTTCTGAGAGTTTCTTATTAAACACTGAAAGGAAACCACTGTTATTAATAGTTAAGTCAACAGGAAATTCATCTTTCCTTTCCTTGAAAAAGGGACTCATATCAGACAGGGAAAGGGCGATCAATGGTTAGTTAGTTATCTCAGCTTTTACCCCACGCAGCATCTGAGCAAGAGTTAAAATAAAATCCTTTAATATAATGTATAGACCAATTTATGTTGCTCCTCAGTCTTGGCTCAAATAAATTCTTACTCAACTCTATCATGACTTCCAAAAGAACAAGGACTATTTAGAGTCAAAGGCATATGTTTTGTAACCTAGAGCAGAATGGGGTACTTCCCTGTCAAACATGACTGTTCATCAGTTGCAATCCTATCAGCTCAAAGTTCTCCATTTTTTGATCTGAAAAGCATCGGGCATATTGTTAAATACGGGGGCATGAGTTAGCAGTTCTTGCATACTTCCTCAGTAGATAAGAAGTTGCAGACTTCTATGATTAGATCCTATGTCTATGTCTTCTTCTAAATTGCAAATGCCTTGAGGAAAGTGACTATCCCATTCATTTTTTAAAATAACAGCTTTATTGAGATATAATTTATATACTATATCTAGAAAACCCCACAGATTCAGCCCAAAAGCTCCTTCAGCTCATAAACAACTTAAGCAAAGTTTCAGGATACAAAATCAGTGTACAAAAATCACTACCATCCTTATCCACTAACAGCAGCCAAGCAGAGAGCCAAATCAGAAAGGCAATCCCATTCACAATTGCCACAAAAAGAATAAACCACCTAGGAATACAGCTAACCAGGGAGGTGAAAGATCTCTACAATGAGAATTACGAAACACGGCTCAAAGAAATCAAAGACACAAACAAATGGAAAAACATCCCATGCTCATGGGTAGGAAGAATTAGTATCATTAAAATGGCTACTCTGCCCGAAGCAATTTACAGATTCAATACTATTCCTATCAAACTATCAACATTCTTCACAGAGCTAAAGAAAATTATTTCAAAATTCATATGGAACCAAGAAAAAGAGTCAGATTAACCAAGGCAATCCCAAGCAAAAAGAACAAAGCTGGAAGCGTCATGTTACCCAACTTCAAATGATACTACAGGGCTTCAGTACTCAAACCAGCATGGTACTGGTACAAAAACAGGAATATAGACCGATGGGACAGAATAGAGAGCCCAGAAATAAAGCCATACATCTACGACCATCTGATCTTCAACAAAGCTGACAAAAAACAGCAATGCGGAAAAGACTCCCTATTCAATAAATGGTACTGAAATAACTGGCTAGCCATATGCAAAAGATTGAAGCTGGACCCTTTCCTTATTGTGTATACAAAAATCAACTCAAGATGAATTAAAGACTTAAATGTAAAACCCCAAACTATAAAAAAAGCCTGGACGACAGCCTAAGCAGTACCATCCTGTACAAAGGAATGGGTCAAGATTTCATGACAAAGACACCAAAAGCAATCACAGCAAAAGCAAAAATTGACAAGTAGGATCTAATTAAACTCATGAGCTTCTGCATAGCAAAAGAAACTATCAACAGAGTAAACAGACAACCTACAGAATGGGAGAAAAAATCTTCAAACTATGCATCTGACAAAGGTCTAATATCCAGCACTTACTGAGGGAGGAAATTAAAGAAAGAAAGAAAAATAAAATTAAAAAGAGAAAAACAAGCTTTCTATATTAGGGTGACTCATCCCAAAGGCAGAAACAGGCAAAGCCTGGACCCAGGTGAAGTCTCAATAT